>NC_142933.1:17029829-17087329 GCF_046866305.1 Octopus bimaculoides
TACTAACCAATGGGAAATGAATTGTCGTAAAAATACTGGACCTGAAAAACAAAGAGAATAATGCTTACTTTAAGTGTAAGTAAAACTCATGCAGACAAATAAGTAACAAAATAACCAGGCATAACGAATATATATAATATGCAGAAACAAATACTGCAAGGAAGCGCACACATCTTACGTATAACATTCTGGGTACACAAAATGCATCAATAACGAAGCAAACCAGATCATATACTCGAGTCGCGTAGTACTAAGCTCAGTAGTGCAGCGAAAGCACGAGATAAAATAAGGCGACTAAATAATAATAACGGCAGTTACAAATACTGCAGTAACTGCGCCTAGGTTATAGCTGTATTAATCCACATGTTGAATTGATGAATATATCATGGCTGATGTCTCTCTAATCTAGAAATATTTATAAGTCTGTCAATGGATGGCTTCCCTTCAAGAAAGTCAACACGATGCTGTCACTGAACATCGACTGACAAATTATGGCTATTGATGTCTACTTCAACTTGATTAATCGAAATTAAACCTTACTTTCATGACACAAGCACTAACACTAGCAATTGCACGTCTACATATTATATGCACGCAAGGAATCAGAAACATAATGATCACACCACACTTGTGCACATATACATAAACGCATTTACAAACACACAAGCACACACACACAGGGGCACACCCATACACACACGAGCGCATATATATATATATATATATATATATATATATATATATATATATATATATATATATATATATATATATATATATATATATATAATTTACTCTTCTTATTGAGATAAAAACCAAGACTGTGTGGATTTTAGAATATTTATAAATAGAAGGTCTTACAGCTTTTTCCAGGATTTTGTATTATATCCCTTCATCGGAAACGGTTTGAGATGGTTAAGCAATAGTTAATTTAGATACGATACGAATTAATTAGAGTGTGGGCATTACCTGATACCTCTAGGTTTCATTGACATTACTACCGCTCATAACCTCATAAACTATATATATATATATATATATATATATATATATATATATATATATATATATATATGTACATGTAATAGAAGGTAAAATCAATAATGAATTTACTAGGTAGCCAGTGCGGAAAGAAAACCTTTTATGCAAGTTTTCGAGGATACACTTTTGTTTTGTTTTCGGGGATAAACTTTAATCCTTCAGTTATGAAACTCTTTTCAATTTTGTTTGCAGTTTGAAGTTCTGAAGCCCGAACTTTATTGCCTCTAGTCCGTATTAGTTTGACATTGTGATATAGAGGTTTACCACATCAAAAGATACAACAGTGGTATCATTGTTTAGGAATTTTGGGAGATGGTTTAAGAGGTCCAGGTCGACATTTGCAAGACTTGTTTTGTATTTTAAAATAGAGCAAGCTTCATACACTAGTCAGAAGTAAGAAATCTGCGACATAAGCCTCGTCTTTGTATTTGAACATTTTGAAAATTAGTGTAAAATCTGAAACCGGATTAAAGCATTAATAAAAAATATCTTAACTATTATCAGTGCATTTCCAACTTCTATTTTTCTTATATAGATATATATATATACACATACACACATACATACATTCTATTTTATTCTATTAAGGATAATTCTGTTCTCTTCTAAACGTTTCATTTTAAACATGTTCATGTATGAGTGCTGCGTAATACCTGTAAATTCCCAGCAAATATATATATATATATATCTATATCCATATATATATATATATATATATATATATATATATATATATATATATATATATATGTCTGTGTGTGTGTGTGTGTGTGTGTGTGTGTATATATATATATATATATATATATATCCATATATATATATATATATGTGTGTGTGTGTGTGTGTGTGTGTGTGTATGTGTGTGTGTTTCTGTGTGTGTGAGTATGTGTGTGTGTATATATATATATACATATATAAACAAACCTCTTAGAGAATGAGGATAAGTCAATGTATTACTTAACCGTATTTTTATTATTTCACTGTTTTTTCTTGCTTAACTCATGTGACGCGCGGTTAGATGAAACAACATCCATGTGGGAAAGCTAATGTATATCAACCGTGTTTCCACTCTCTCAAATTACCGGAATTCTATTTCCGAGAAGATACATTTATCGGCACGGCGCTTACTTATGTAATATTTGAAGGGCATAATCTAATTACTTTCGATATTTTTTTTTTACGTTATTCTAAAGGTTTCGCGTATCCAATACCCTCAAAAATAAAATGTTATTACATTTTGACTCCTGTTGTTTTCTCCTCATTTACACCTCTAATTACACTTTTTTTTAATATCCATGCAATATATATATTCTAACATTAACCTAAATATTTTTAATAATATCCCAATACTGCGCATCATAAAAAACGTAGTAACTTCTCCGGTACTCAATCAATGTATACATGAGCTGAAGTATATGACATTAATATATTGGTAGAAGAATAAAATATTGCGAGTATATTGGAACTTTATTATATGTGTAAATGCGCTTTTCCGGGTGTATATTAGTTATACATGATAGATAGGCGTACTTCGTCATATTGGAGGGCTTGTGTGTTTCAATTAACTCCTCCAGTTTTTATATGTTCATGGAAATTTAGCTCCTAAATATGTGTACATCCAGAATGTGAAAAATCAAATATTGGCTAACGATTGGTAGTCACGTTTTCGCTTCCCAGGAAATTTTACTTAGCATTCTATACTTTTTCTCAAAAGTATAACAAAACAAAATTTGGAATTAAGAGCCATATGCTTGAAACATGTAAGAACATTTCATCTTAACCATGCTGACTGTTCAGAACAATGTGCATTTCTTCTATTGAAAGATCTCACTTGGTTCGTCTTTAATATATCTGACCTGTGTTAATAAAGACAAACACGGGAATAAAAATTACTAGAAATGAGATCCAGTTAGATATTGTCGGGAGATGGGACGGACACAAATAAAACCCCATCCACTTACTACCCATTCTCATAGACAAACAAGTTATGATTCTCTTTATACTATTATCTCAAAACATATTTATTACACTCAGCTCAGTTTACGTTCAAATTGTGGTGTGAACCCAGAATGAAAAAAGATCAATGTTACGACCAACTGAGTAGTACCATTTTGAAAGAAACAATACGGGACAAATTTCTGCTAACAGGAGACCTCAAAGCTAGGATAAGAAGTGCTAATCAGGTGTGGAATGACGTCATTAGTAAAAAAAAAATGTCTTGCAGGCTGTAATTTCAGTGTACTTTCCCAGGTTACAATCTGTTCGTATCATTGCATTCTCATCACTAACACGAACTTGCAAGCTCGCAGTTCATATGTATGCTCTGTAGACAGTTATGATGTGCATGAAGATCGTCTTCCAGGACATGACAAAAAAGTGACAGTGATTACAATCTCAAAGAAATGATGATGTCACAATGTTTCAAAATCTTGTCACATAATCAATCTTCAAACAGTTGTTCACCCGGAACTATGATACAAACTAATCAACGTTCATCGCTGTATTGTTGAATAATGGTAATTAATTAGAAAGAATCTCACTAGTACGTCACAAAATGTCACTGATCGCATCAACAACTGTAGCTACAATCGCTTTGAAAGGAACAAAGTTAAAATCAATAAGGAAAAGCGAAATGCTTTGGATGTCAAAGGATCAACACCTATGATCAAGCTATCTGAATATTACTATCTATAATTCAAAGACTAATGTCACGCAAAAGCCAGAGAACGACAGAACAATTGGTGACAAGAACACAACACCTACAGACTTCAAAAATATGGAAAGTTTCATATATTCGACATGGTTCCAATATCAACAAATAAAATCTTAAGTCTTAAAACTACAAAAGAAGCATGTTTTTTTTTTCTTATCCGGCATATTACTCCAGAGTATTTTGTTTATTATTAATTAACTCTTTTAACGTAAAGGAAACTCTCAATCACGAGAAAATTGTAATTCTCGGAGTGGAGGAGCAGCCGATGTCACGCTTTTCTCATATACCTTATCTGCACACTGTCACCTGTGCTAGCATCGGATCTACATGTGGTGTTGATACCGTATTGGGGCGTCAACGCAAAGAAGCAAGTCCTTCTATGCGTTATAGATATTATTTACCGATCATATTCTGATATGTTATCGCATTCATGTACCTTAGGAAGAAGTTGCGGTCGCTTACGATATAGATATGAGTGTCCAGTTACAAAGCGATTTCAAAATAGAACGAAATTCCGAATCGAAATGAATTACCAACTCAAACTTCCCGAAAGTAAATTCAACATTGCCAAGCACGCTACAAAATATGAAAATAGGAACATAAACTGTATTCATCACACTGTAACTAGATCTGAAAAATTGAAATATACTTCCTAAATAAAGTAAAGTTACAGAGTGTGAGGGTGTGATGAAGGCGATATCTTGCACTAATTAAATGCACGAATAGGCATCAAAAAGACTTCGCATATGTGAATAATACTTTGAGCTAACCGACCGAGATTATAATGTTTATGGATATTGATCCCATATGCTGGTGCGTAATAAAAATATGTAGTTAGCAATGTAAGCAAGATATCTAATATCTAACATTATGTCATATAATAGAACTTCTAACATGTTATTCTATAACTAATAATGTAATGGTATCACCAGATACTTTTCACACCAACAAATATGCGATGATTTCTATAAACATGAGAAGATATCAGTTTATACTAAGAAGCAGAGCTTCTCGTCTATGACTTGGTAACAATGGAATAAATGTAGGAATTCTCTAGTATAACATTTTGTTTAGGAACAGTGCAGACTGAAATGTATCAAGATATCCCTGAACAGTCCCTAGAAACCGCTAACTAGTGAATTAAGATTATCTTAATTCCTTCAATAATCGCTACCACGACGTTTAACTACAGTATAGAAAAAAAAATATTGTTCACATATAATCTAACTTCCAACAAGTCAATCACAGAATAATCCTTAAATCAAAGAAGATTTATAGTTTATAGGCAGAATTTTTTCAATCAAAGCCAATATCTATGAAATTGTGGTAAGCTGCCAAATTTCGGAACATCAAGAAAAATAACAAAACAAGTGTATATATAAAAAAATAATAAATACAGATGCGAATGTAATTTTGATAAGTGCTTTTCATTCCTTAATCGTGCAACGCACTACGTAAGAAATGATATAGAAATGCAAGGGAAAATTCGAACTGGTATGCAATGACGCATCTCTCAATAAATGTTATACATAAAAGTAATGAATAGAAATATGATCAAAATGTTATGCTGATAATATATTGCATTTGAGGATCAATAATTGTGAAACAAGAGCCGACTAATTTATCAATTATAAACCATCAGGATCTTCTCTGTAGTATAACTGGAAGGTTGAAATTTACTCGTGATTCTGAAATGGCATGCCACACAAGGTCCATTGACATATTTATCTAAACTCTCTTCGGTGGCACATCATCTAATTACTGGATAATGTATTTGGCCCTTTTGATCCTTGCTTAAATAATAGGAAACCATTTCATAATGATTATATATAGTTAGTCCAATAAATCCTTGCCGCCATAGGATAAGGAGAAACAGAATTTACAAATGTCTCTTAAAGGGATTGCGATTGAAATTTAATAAGATGTCTATCAAGGAAAAAATACGTGACTCCGGAGAGAATTCCACGACAAGGCTTGTCAAAAGATAGAGATACATTCAAAATAGCAAATGTCAAAATCCGAAAATTATAATCATTGAGAATTACCTTCAAATGTCGAGGTATATTGAATTTATAGGTTTTCAGCTTTCAGTAATCAAATATTTGTATTTAAACAAATGTTACAATCACAAAACATGCAAACAATATGGCCTCTTAATAGGGGAATGAAAGCTTTTAAATGTTCTAATCATAAAACTCAATGTAATTCAGTTTGTTTAGGCCTACTAATACACATTATCCTTTACGAAATTTATATATTGTTATGTAACATGCATTCGCACAATACACACAAATACTGAAGCACTAGGCGCAACCACACACGCAAATTCGCAAATAAGTTAAATTACATAGATACACATAAAAACACACACGCACACTCACATTCGTGTGTTTTGTGTTGAACTGGAATTTTAGGAATCATTGAACGTACATCTATAGCTCAAAATATATATGTGTGTGTATATATATATATATATATATATATGTGTGTGTGTGTGTGTGTGTGTACGTATGTATGTGTAAGTATATGCATGTATCTATATATACATATATATGCATATATATATTTATTTATATATATATATATATATCTTTGTATATATATATATATATATATATATATATATATATATATATATATATATGTATATATGTGTATGTATAAACATATATACATATATATATATATTTATATATATATATATATATATATATATATATATATATATATATATATATGCATATAAATATACATGTATATGCGCGTGTATGTTTATATGTACGTACAACATAAGTCTGTATACATGTTTGTGTATGTATGTATATAAGATATTTGAATAAATATATGTATATATATACGTATATATATATATATATATATATATATATATATATATATATATATATATATATATATATATATATATATATATATATATATATATATATATATATATATATATATATATATATATATATATATATATATATGTATATATATGCATACATACTTACATATATAATTTTGTATATGTATTTCATATATTTCTGAAAATATGTGAGTATGTATGTGTGCGTTCCTATGTGCGTGTACGGTAAAATGCTTTTGCATTTGAATGCCTGTCAAATCTTAATAGGATTTCATGCGCGAAATCCTTGAATTTAAAAGCAGTAGTTTGAGATTAATACTAGCAGAAGGAAAAACAAACGAATTTTTAAACGTCTTTTCGTGTCTTCTTTGTCGATGTTCTGTTTATTAAAGCCTTTTTTTTTTTCAATTTAATATGCACCACTGGATTAAGCTTCCACCTCACTTGCAGCGAATGTCGGTGCACTGAAAATTTTTACATGATAAGAAGCAACATTTTGTTAATTCAAGTCAGATTTCATTTAAGGTTAATATCACATTCTCTAAACGATGTGATATTAACCTTAGCAATAGCATTCTTTTACGAAAAAGTTAATCACATGATTTCTATTCGTACCTCTGTCAATGTTGTTTCTGTTTTTCTCATTGAATGTAATCAGCATTTACAAAACAATTTTATTCGCTGGTTTTACGTTTTTTTTCTCTCATCTAGCAAATACGTTTTCCAAACTACAATTTCTCATTGATTATTAGCATTGTACTACTACGTATGTATATTAAGGTCTATCTAAAAACTTACGATTCGTGTATCCACGTTCGATTTTCAATAAATTTTAAACAGACCTGTACCAATAATTTCCACCTGCTACTCTGAGTTATTTTGCTTAATTCATTTTCCTATGTATTTTGCAATTAACTTGGCCGCAAATATATTTTGCTGGTTCTGGGGACAGTCATACTATATTAATGCCCTATTAATTAACACACACACTGATTCGATTTCCACTCATTTACTTTAATTTTTTTCTAAAGTCTCCGTTGCTTCTTGCAGCCTCTTCAACATTCGTTGACCTGTCCGGTATGGGTGCTGCGTCCAATTTGTCTGAGCGCATGCGTGTGCGCCATCATGCATGTGTATATACATATGCATGTATGTATGTGGATGTGCATGCATGTATATATATATATATATATATATATATATTTGTGTGTGTGTCTGTGTGTGTACATGTATATATGTATACGTATGTGCAAGTGTGTATGTATTCTGCGTATTCAAGTATATGTGCATGTTTTTGTGTTTATGTATGTGTGCGTTTGTCTATTTCTATCTCCTTGTGTGTGCGTGTTCGTGTCTGTCTATATGTATGGATTTGTGTGTGCTTGTCCGCCCGTGTTATCTACAAACACATCTATCTACGTACCCATCTGTTTACCAACATATCCATTTACGTATATATATATATATATATATATATATATAAGGGGAAACTGTTGGCCTCCCCTGTTCGAAGGTTATAAAGGACACAGGTTTCGTGTGTCACATAGCTAGCTAGAGGCGATGGCTTCTTGGAGCTAATTCACGGCAGCGTTCGTCCTAATTTTGGTACTGCCATGTTGGCTTGGCGATAACTATTAATTTCCAGTACCGCTGCCGTAGTCTCCTTTAGAGAGACTTAGAAATATTAATAACTCTCCCTCTCTCTCTCTCTCTCTCTCTCTCTCTCTCTCTATATATATATATATATATATATATATATATATATATATATATATATATATATATATATATATATATATATATATATATATTTATATATATGCGAGTAAAAATAAATACAAAAAAAGGGGTTTTGTATGATTGGGTATAGAGAAATACATTATTTTGTTTAAAAGAGTTCCAACACTGTCTGTTTTTTATGTTTTATTTTCATTCCTACAAAACCAATGTGGGATATAAAATATGGAATATACAATATATAATATAAAATAAGAATGGATGGTACAATGAAATAAAGTATTGAATGTCGTATTGAATATATGGAATATGTCTTAATGAATAGATGGAATATTGAGTGTTCAATATAAAGGATTAAATATATAAAGGCGAATACGTATTTTCTATACCTTGTGGTATTTCATCATGGCCGGTATGACAGACTTTAACAGACTGTCCATATATATGGATGTATGCATATAAATATATATATATATATATATATATATATATATATATATATATATATATATATATATATATATATATATATATATATATTGAGAGAGAGAGAGAGAGAGAGAGAGAGAGAGAATATAAATAATATAAACATATACATATATCCACACATATATATACATACCTACGTCTATATGTATACATACATGCATATGTGGCTACAGGACATCAAAAAACGTTAAACACAAGGAGAAACAAAATCATAAAGGTGGAAAGAGAAAACGAACTTTTTTCGCACAGCGAAAATAACAGAGAAACGAGACATGCAACATAAACAGTATAACCCTTCCTCAGTTGCCCCTGTTCCATCTACTCCGCGTTTCAGAGGCGAGGACAATATGCGACTTCGTTTGGAACAGTCGTTCCCGCAATGCAAATTAAATATAATTTGGAACTTTTTCGGAGGGTGAAAGTGTTAACAAGAAGAGGACAGTGAGAACAAGGCAATAAAAACAAACAGTGACGGCTGTTAAGCCAAGGCGATAGAAATATTATTATGAACGCTAAGATAGACGTAGATGAGATAAGAGACAGAAAAATACGTATTTTCTATAAGAAGGCAGTGAACAAAAACAGAGAACCCCTTTCGTGTCAGCGGCAAGAGGGTCAAGGTGAAAGAGAGAGAGAGAGAGAGAGAAAGAGAGATAGAGAGGACGGTGAAAGGGAGAGAAGAATAGGGAAAGGGTGGGAAAGAAAAACAGAAAGGATGAATAACAAGAGAGGGAGAGAGTTAGACAAGGGAGTGATAGTAATAGTAGCAGAGTGCGTATTGTAATTATTAAGATCAAATTTACTTGGGAAAGGATGCGTGGCGTTCGATCCCCGTAATTTAGTCGTTCGGCAGATAGATCGATAGAATAAATACTAGATTTACAAAAAATATGTTCTGGTGTCGATTTCTTTGACTATAATTCCTTATGGTACGGCTACAACATGGCCGCAGTCAAGTGACTGAAACATATAAAGAAAGTGTATATATATATATATATATATATATATATATATATATATATATATATATATATATATATATATATATATATATATATATATATATATATATATATATATATATATATATATATATATATATATATATACACTTTTTATATACAACTGGTGGTAAAATAAAATTTCTAAAATTTTGTTTGCTACCCTGTATTTTATTAATAATGATAAAAATTGTTGTTGGCTAATTTCTGATTAAAAGTGGGCATTTGTGTATTTACTGCCGAATTAGGTAAACCGCACATACGCGGTAAATTTGGAAAATTAGATATTCGAATATGAACCATGCTCTCTATTTGACTCGTATCTCGAATGTTGTCTGGTCATTCTGCTGATGATAGTCCGACCTTTTGTGAGATATATAATTTTTATCTTACTAAAATTGACTTGAAACCATGGTACAGAATATAGATCGGTAAATGTTTTTATTTTTCATTCCCTTTCGAAATTCTCCCTACTTTTTGTGGTATGTAGTATTGCTGCTATTTCTAGCGGGTTAGATGTCCTATTACAGGCATCTCTGTATTTTAAATGAATATATATATATATATATATATATATATATATATATATATATATATATATATATATATATATACTATTAAAATTATAGTAATCTAACACGGTGTTATTCATAATAGTGGCATCAGAAGGTAAAGTGAAGCAGCCATCGCCTCTAACTCGGAAGAGTCGTTGCAAATAAACCGGCAAAAGTTGTCCACAGAGGATGAGCAAAAATAGCCGAACACTGGACGGTCTGGTGCTCCTCTCAAGTCGGCAGCTTACAATTATATATCGGGTGCAGATTGCATCGAGAACAAGCTAGAGGACTCGTCCTTTTGTGGTTAAAAATAATAGCAACATTGTTTCGTACGGAAAAGTCATGTTGAAGAGGTAACAATCATTAATTCTTAGTATATATACTACTTTTATCTTTTACAGAGATTTCTTACTAGCTACATTGCTATTTATATATATATATATATGTATTTATATATATATGAAATCTGGGTGTTATGAATGGGTAAGTTAATGAATGGAATGCTGTAGCATGTTCTTCTTGTCTTTAAAATGCTTAGACTACTCTAAATTATTTAAAGAATTGTTAATTTGTATATGTTTAAAATGATTTAGAAAGATGTTGTTCATTTGGCGATTGAAATATGAATCCTTATATGGCAATTACACAGTATAATGAAATAATATTGCTACTATACTTTGCATCATAATACGAACATCGAACATTCATAATCTTTGTTTTACAATATGATATGATGCATTAATTTAGAGAAACATCTTGTGTGTATAAATTTTATTGGTAAATCTGATAATGTTCGCGACCGAAACCTACATATGTTTTGCCACAAAGGTGAAAAAAAAAAAGGTAGGAGCAATACAATATTGGCATTTTTGTGAAAAATGCTGCAGAAGATGTCACCAAAAAAGCTAACCAGTACTAAATTTATGACGAAAAATATAGAGACTACGCATCTATTTTTTTTCATGTGTAGAACAGTGGCAATAAATGAAATTTCTCTCTATCTCCCCATACTTACACACACGTATACGCACACACACAAACACATACATTCACACATCATACATTCATACACATACGTGTATGGATATATATATATATATATATATATATAATAGTGTTCATTTAAACACAAGAGAAAACTGCCATCAACAAGCAGTTTTTTCACGCTAGGAGAAGTAGTCAAAACTACCAAAACCACATTTAAAGGCAATCTTGAAAAGGAATGAAAAATAAAAACTTTTACCTTGTTGTTTTAATCCGGTCAGATTAATTCATTTTAGCAAATAAAATAATTTTCTAGGCGAATTTCTCATCGGTTACCGCGCCATAACATTGACATATAACTAAGAGACGAATGACACGTGTCTCATCGTTATACGTTATAACTTTTCAAATTCACTGCGCAAGCGCAGTTTCAGAGGTCAGCGAATGATTAGTTTTCATTCCTTTTGAAAATTACTCTTAAATGTGGTTTTGCCCATTCTGATCATTTCTTCTAGCGTGTAAAAACTGCCTATTGAAGGCAGTTTTCTCTTTTGCTTAAATGTACACTATTCTATATTGGGAATATGTTGTCTATTAACTTTTTATACATACTAGGTCACTGGTAATGAAATTTTTAAAGAAACTCACAACCCTATATCTTACGTATATCTAACAATTCTTTTAAAAGATCAGTTCGGCATTTATTCGTTTACTGTCGACCGAAGCTGCGCTTGCATGGTGAATTTGAGAAAGTCTAATGTATAACGTTGAGACACGTGTTCTTCTTCTCGTGATTCTATGTTAGTGTTATAGCGCAGTCACTGAGGGACATTCGCGTAGCAAATTATTTTATTGCTAAAAAAAATTTTGAAACCTAGGTCTGACCGGATTAAAATAACAAGGTAATTTTTTTTCCTTTTTCATTCCTTTTGAAGATTGCTCTTAAAAGTGGGTTTGGCGACTAATTCTAGAGTGTAAAAACTGCCTGTTGAAGGTGGTATGCTCTTGTGTTTAAATGTACGCTATTTTATATTGAGAATATGTTGCCTATTGACTTTTTACACATGCTAGGCAACTGGTAGTGAAATTTCTAAAAAAACTCACAACCCTATATTTTACGTAAATATATATATATATATATATATATATATATATATATATATATATATATATATATATATATATATATATATATATATATATATATATATATATATATATATATATATATATTTATGTATGTGTGTAAGTATGTATTTATATATATATATGTATATATATATATATATATATATATATATATATATATATATATATATGTATATATATATATATATATATATATATATATATATATATATATATATATGTGTGTGTGTGGGTGTGTATATATATACATATATATATATATATATATATATATATATATATATATATATATATATATATATATATATACATATATATACGTATATATACGTATATACATATATATATATACATGCATGCATCCGTGGGTCGATACATACATACCTATAAACATACGTGTGTGTGTGTCTGTGTGCATGTATATATATCGTGGAATGTAGTTATGCCGGCAAACATAAATTCACTGTACATACGGAGATATCGACTTATAGGCGCATACAGGAATATGCTTATTGCTATTATTATTATTGCGGCATCGAAAGACGCAGACAGACAGAGGACACACTACATTCACATATCGCTATATATATCAAAAGATGAATTACGTCTGCCCAATTTTACAGTTCCTATCGGAAGTCTATATTCAGAAAGTATATGACATCAGTACTGAAAGTTATATATTGCATATAACTAATATGATGACATTAATAATATATCGTTGTATGACATTAATATTTCAAGCGTCAGTTATTATGAAACTGATTATTAATCACTTCTAAGCATTTTGTTGAGAGCCGAGAGCAATCAACAGTAAATATTTCTAACTCTTTATACATGAGAGAGTCGAATTCAGACATACGCCCAAACATACGCCCAAACATACACACCGATACACATGCCCACAAACTAGTACATGCACTCACTCGCACACATATTTATGTATACTTGCGTAGACGTACACACCCACCCACTATCTCCCACATACACATACACACACATATATATATTTTAGAAGCTTGGATGTTGACATCACTTTTTAAGAATATCTGTATCAACATTATAGCATATATATATATATATATATATATATATATATATATATATATATATATATATATATATATATATATACGTATGTATGTATGCTTGTATATATATACGTATGTATATATGTTTGTATATAAGTATGTATACACAGACATACATACACCCAAATATAATTTATCACCTATCTGTATATATGTATATATATATATATATATATATATATATATATATATATATGTGTGTGTGTGTGTGTGTGTGTGTGTGTGTGTGTGTGTTATATAATACAGTCTGTTATGTGAATGTGTGTGATTGCCTGCGTGTGTGGGTGTGTGTGTGTGTGTATGTGTGTGTGTGTGTGTGTGTGTGTGTGTGCGTGTGTGTGTGTGTGTGGATTCGAAGATTGAGTTGCGGAATTTAACGTATGATATCCAGTAATCTGTCGGCTACTAAATTAAGTATATTTTTGCACAACACCTTTTTGCTACAAAATTAACATCCATGAGGTTGAGATATACAATATTGAGGTCATTTTCTGATAATATTTGTATTTACTTCGAATCTACGTTGCCCATTTTATTGTGTTTTTTTTGGGGTGTCAAAAAATGTAGCGATGTACAAGGAGTCTTATGAGGGAATTCATCATGCAGAAAACCCTAGTTGTCAACGAAAAATGACCAAAATCCATGCTCTTTTGGAAGAATCATCAGCACACATTCCCACAGTAATGATCTTTGTGTCATAACGGAACTGCCAGTCTAAATGTATTTAATATTCTATAATTAAACAATGCCGCTGGGGTATTGGGATACCATTTCTTTGCACAAGATACCATTTCTTGCAACAGAAAATTGACTAATGAACCGTGTTCTAGCACAATTGCCATTGCTTCTAGCATTACTACAGAAAACAATTTGTCCATGTAGATTGTTTTTGTAGGAAACACCTCAGGAATGCCAATGGAACGTTCTCAGTTTTAGATACAGTAAAACATCCCCAAGGATTAAGCACAGTAAACGCCAATATTCGTTCAAGTATAGTAAAGATGTGAAGCAATGTCTAAAACCTTTCGAGCATTTTTGCCCCTTAACATTTTTCTATTTATTCAATCCAATTTATGGAAAGCTCCTTATCGTTATTTATATATATTCATGCCTATTATTCATTACGTAAGTCGTAAATTTCTTAATAAAATCTGTCTATTTTTCACACAAGTTACGCGTGTACTATAACGTGGGTTATGCGATGTTAAAACAGATGTCTGACCTGATAACCTCAGTGAAGTCAACCACACCGCGCATCTATCAGAGAGCAATTAATGTCACATACACACATGAGCTCGCCTACGTTACATGCCCCTTCATTGATCACGACGCACACTATGTTCACTGACTGGTATAGTTTCAATAAATTTCTCCTAATCAGAGACATGTACTGCAATACCAATTGGTCGTGGTGCTATAGTTATCAATGACCCATACAATGCCAAAGTACATTGAGTGTGGTACGTCAGCTCGAAAACTGAGTATATATATATATATATATATATATATATATATATATATATATATATATATATATATATATATATATATCTATATATATATATATATATATATATATATATATATGCATATATCTGTACATATATGTACATACCTACATATATATGTTTACATGCATGCATATATGGATACAGGACATCAAAAAACGTTTAACACAATGAGAAACGAAAACATAGAAAACCAACTCTTTTCGAACAAAGAACAAAATAAACAGAGAAACGAGACATGCAACATAAAGAGTATACTCCTTCGTCACTTGTCCCTGTTTCATCTACCCCGCGTTTCGGAAGCACGGACAATTCGCGACTTTGTTGAAAGAGTCCTTCACGCATTGCAAATTAAGTAAAATTTGGGATTTTTACGGTGGGTGAAATTGTTAACAAGAACAGGACAGTGAGAGCAAGACAGTAAAACACAAACAGTGGGGGCTGTTGAGCCAAGACTATAGAAAAATATTATGAACGCTGGCTAGACGAGCCATGAGAAGAGAGAGGAAAAGGCATGTCTTTTCTTTAAGAAGGAAGTAGACAGATAAAGAAATCCCCATGCGTCACGTATCAGCAACGAGAGAGTCAAGGAGGAAGAGTGGGAGAGAGAGGGAACAGTGAAATGGAGAGAAGAATAGCGAATGGGTGGGAGAGAAAAACAGAAAGGATGAAGAACAAGAGGGAGAGAGATATACAGAGAAGAGATTGCGATGGAGTTTTGCTTGTTTACTTGAAGAATGGCCATATATATATATATATATATATATATATATATATATATATATATATATATATATAAATAAATTTAATATGTATATACAAATGTGTACATGCGTATGTGTATGTGTATATGACTATGTAGCTATTATGTATGATCATATGTATGCATCTTTCTATATATATATATATTTACACACACACTGAACTGACATATATATTTATAACTGTAGCATGATATAAAAATACCACCGACGTTATCATAACATGAACCGATTATATTTGTAAATACTTGAATCTGGTTACAAGTGTTATTTTCTTTAAAATCCGCTTGTATCCACTGTAAATTATATGAAGTTTTGACATTAATACTGCCTCTTATACCGCAGATACAAATTACTATGTGTGTTCACCAAAGACTAGCATCGATTCTATTCACAATTTAGTTGGTTTACTTGTAAAACTACTATTCATGTATCAACTGATTACTCGTTTTAGATTACCTGTATTGATGTGGTAGTATTTTACGAGACTGGAAGACTTATGAGTTATATTACTTTATTGTAGTTAAAACTGTGCAATGAAACGTAGATAAAATGGTATGAAATATGTATATTTGCGATTAAATATATGAAAATTATGTGTGTCTTTACATGCGCGTGTGTGCATATCACTGCACATAGTTAAATGGATAGTTATGTGTGTATATATATATATATATATATATATATATATATATATATCTGTAAATATAATATGTGACAATTATTCGGTAGCCACATATATTATATTTACAGATAAATTCCTCCATTTACATAATACCGAAGTCTCTTTCATTCTTTTGTCGTCTTACCATTTCTATTAATATATATATATATATATATATACATACCTTTTTTTAGTTTTCTCGCTGAATTCTTATTTCGTTTCTTTCTTGCATCTATGATCTTATTTTCTAACTTCTATATAAATGAAGATATTTCCTTCGTTTTGCTGCTTTTATTTCTACAAAATGAGAAGATACATTGCGGAAGTGTTATTTTAGCGAGCTGTGTCTGTTTATTACCCGATGAGACACATCTGCACCGCCAAATGCTCCCGAACCAGCTGTTAAGTGTCCCAACTGCAAGGGATTGATGCTTGATGCGTCGAAACATTTGCCGTGATTAATAATGAATTGTCGTATATTCCACCTTCCGCCATTCAGTTACCGTATATATAAAGAGAGAGAGAGAGAATGATACACAGATAGATAGATAACCAGATATACAGATAAACAGATAGATAGATAAACAGATAGATAGATAAACAGATAGACAGTTAAACAGATAGACAGATAACCAGATAGACAGATAAACAGATAGATAGATAGATACATGCATACATACATAAATAGATAGATAGATAGATAGATAGATAGATAGATAGATAGATATATAGATAGATAGATAGATAGATAGATAGATAGATATATAGATAGATAGATAGATAGATAGATAGATAGATAGATAGATAGATAGATAGATAGATGGGGTGAAATGATCCAGTACCGGATGGAATCACTAGAATGATATGCAAATTCTGTAATACTCTTTCACAAAAGCAGAGTCAAATCTAAGTTTGGATATGGAATTCAGGCCACACAAGAATTTGATGATGTCGCAATAGTATATATATATATATCGAGAATTCACGAAAAAACAACAGACGAAGACAGGTGGTGTAAACAACAAATGGATGTATTAGTATAACGCTCGGGAATAGAGAAAGTCCTTAATAATAATAATAATAATAAGAAGAAGAAGAAGAAGAAGAAGAAGAAGAAGAAGAAGAAGAAGAAGAAGAAGAAGAAGAAGAAGAAGAAGAAGAAGAAGAAGAAGAAGAAGAAGAAGAAGAAGAAGAAGAATACCAATAATAATAATAATAATAATAATAATAATAATAATAATAATAATAATATCAAAAAATACCTTAGGAATGAGAACCCAGGTTCGAAATCCCCCCCAAGACACCTGATGAAGGCCGGCGGGTATATCAACCGAAACATTGTGTTAACAACAAACAAGATGAGGACACATATCCGTCAAATGTAAATAATGTACATAATTCCACACCTCTTAAATATAGAACTATATATTATTGGCTTTAGAAAAAGGAATCGCATAGGTCTACATAATAGGAAGCTGAACTCAAATCTTAACGCGCTGTGACAATTATGACATGCTATTTGAATCGATAGTGTAAATCCATGCAAATAACTCGTTCTAAGCATAGTTATATAGGAAATATATTCACGAAGGTTCTCCAACAGAGCTGCAGCCGCCGCATGGCTGAAACGTATAGAAGAATATGTTTAACAACATGTTTGATATTCGAAACAAGATTTGGCATTTAGTTGCAATATTTTAATATTTTTGTCTGTTTACTTTTACTAATTATGATTAACAGTATTTTCCTTTTTTAAAAATATGTTTGAACAAATTTAACATATTTATCGAAATCCCTCGTGTACACAAAAATGATGCATGACAATATTTTGTTTGTTTAATATTAATATTTATTATTAGACGCAAATTAATTACATGAGAAAAATATATTAAAAACTAAAGAAAGAAAAACATTGCCGAATATTTCTGCGCTATTCATAATGGCATTGCAATTGTTTCTAATATATCTGTCTCAAATATGATATTAATTGCCAAGTTAACGTTGCTTTCCAATCATTATAAAACATATTTAATACTGTAAACACATTTAAATCCTCTTTGCAAACTACTTTAACTGTTGTAAACAAATAACTAAAGCAATCTTATATCGTTTGTACACAATATATATTCAATTATACACGATTTGTTCAGTTGTTATATCTATCTTACGATCTATCTACAAATCTAAGAATGTATGTATCTAACCCTATATGTTTATATGTATGTATATATTTAATATATACAGTATGCATATATGTATGTACATACATGACTCACATACATGCGTCAGAGCAACATACAAAAAAGAAATGTAATAGTATTTATCTTAACATGATCTAATCCCATTGGAAACATCTCAGTTTATAAAAAAGGAGAAATTACTTGATTAGATTTGCATTAATGTTTCGCAGAAATTCTTGCATGGATTCAAAAAATAACATTAAGATTTTAATATGACTTTGGGAAACGGAACTGTAAGACACGGCCAAGAGAAAACAAAAAAATAAACACGAATGACGCATACTAACATACACGCTTATCCTAGAATACATGGCAATACTTTTTTATAAGTTTCAAAGAATTTGATAAAGATTAAATTTTAGTCATTGTATGTATACTATAATTTATTTTGATATTCATAATGTCAATATAAGCCAACCAATATAATCATTGCATTTCGGGTAACACTTTACTACTGTTATATTCCGCGAAATATTCAAAATCTCACACGCAAGTTTGAATTTGATAAGCTAAAGTTCCAGTTTCACGTATTACTCAGGAATAAGAGTTGTCATAACTTTTGCTATAAGCAAATTATAACTTATTCTAATTAAGATATTTACGGCTTTGTAATTTAATGAACATTGTGCTTAGAAAATATGTAAATCACCATTTTCATCCACATAGGAAGAAATTTGATTCACCGAAATAATTCTACTCGAAGTGTATGTATCAAAATAACATTCCCTGACTTGCAATTACCAGCGGGAACTCATTGAACGTCCAGAGAGATATAACTGAAATATAACAAAATTATGAATACGGACTTTATACTTACGGATGCCTAAGTGACAATAGTACAGCACAAACCGTATCTATTATTTCCCAGTGAAACGCAGACGTGCATTGAATACCTACAAACATTATTCTATAGAGTAATATATAACTTCATTAAGAATCTATAAATCTTTTCTTTTTAGAAAGTATTGATTAGATACATATATAGAGAGAGATCGATAGAAAGAAAGATTGATAGAAAGAGAGATAGATAGATACATACGTACACATTTCTACACGCCGACACGCTCATATGCATAGTCACGAACGCACACACACAAACACAAATATATATACGCGGTTCTCCAGCATGACCCCAGCTGCATGGCTGAAACGAGTAGAAGAGTGTATATATATATATATATATATATATATATATATATATATATATATATATATATATATATATATATATATATATATATATATATATATATATATATATATATATATATATATATATATATATATATATATATATATATATATATACATAGATATATGCGAAACATGAATGCAAATCTAATAAAGTAATTTCTTTTTTTCGTAGACTTAGATATTATTCAATAGGATTAATCCATTTTTAAGATTAATGATATATACCTTCTTTGTATTTTGTTCTGAGCCGTGTACGTGCGGGTGTGTACATACATGCACACACACACACACTCTCTCTCCCTCTTTCTTTCTCTGTCTCTCTCTTTCTCACACACACACACACACACAGACACATACGCGCACACACACACACACACATACACACACACACATATGTACGTATCGTTAAGGATATACTTTTAATCTTCACCCAGAAGTTAACTTGTAGATTCATCCCTGAGAAATATTTCTTTTCGAACCATAACATGCAGATGAGCAAAGAACATGCTTCTCTATGCATCGTGATATTGTCAACAGGCATTTCGAAAGCTTTGTTTTATTTTAATATAGCCATTATGCTCAGGTGAAATTAAAGTACCAAGTCGTATATAAAAAAGACCCTCGAATTCATCACTGTACACACACGCACGCGCGCGCACACACACACACAGAATCTCATATCGATGCATGTATTTATGTATGTATGTACGCATACGTGTATACGCGCATAGGTACACCAGGATCTATACACGCGCCGAGAAGTGTCTATTCATATGGAAAAGGAAGTGAACAAGATAATATCCTTTTCGGAAAATTTGAAAGTTCGATTTTTTTTTTTTTTTTTTAAGATACTCAAACCAAATGTTCATCATTTGAGCCACTCACCCAATGAGTATTCCTGCGATATGTGAAAATCCGTTCGGCCGTTTTCCACTAATTTTACGCAGACAAACAAAGACGACCGATTGTAATACTTCGCTTTCGCTTATGCGCGCAGAGTAAAAATACCATCATGATAGTAACCGCACGAAAAACCTTACACTCAGCCACTCTAATCAAGCTTTATTCTAGAAAACTCACAAAGATGTGGTCGACAGAATCTATGCAAAGTTTATTATAGGGTAGAATAAATACTGCAAATGGTTTAGTACGACGCATTATTCAGTCTGTCGATACATCAACATTTTCAGTTAGATAAAATGCAAGACTGACTTCTTTGGGTTGAGTTGAATCTATGGTTTTATATTTTATGATATGAAATAACGTTTACATTGAGATCATAAAACACAATAATATTTCCTTGCCAAAGCAGACAAAAGTTAGAGATGAGTATGGTTCTGTCTGAAAATTACGTTAAGGGCACCCGTGTCAGTGTCATGCCCTGCCACTTAGACATTTATTCAGAAAAAGATTATTCAGTTCAGCGAGCAAGATAATCCTCATTGTCGTACAGAGTACATGCATATATATATATATATATATATATATATATATATATATATATATGTGTGTGTGTGTGTGTGTGTGCATATGCATGCACAGAATATGGATATGTGTATAAACACACACACACATATGTATCCCGAATTTCTTGTGTATATTCAAAGAAACAGACACGTCTTTATATATATATATATATATATATATATATATATATATATATATATATATATATATATATATATATATATATATATATATCGTTATATATATATATATATATATATATATATATATATATATATATATATATATATATATGTATATGCATATTTTTATATAAACACAATCATATACGCACAAACCCGCATATATCAATACATATGTGTGTGTTTCTTTGCGTGTTCATATGTGTGTATGTGCATATATATGTGTGTGTATATATATGCATATGTATATGTGTGTGTGCATGTATGTATGCATGTATGTATATGAATTACATACATATATTCATACATACATACAACTCTTTGTTTATCTAATAAAAAGCGAAATCTATTCGTAGTAATCTCATGCAACTATTGTTTTGTCTTGTTCTGCATCTGTTCTTCGATTTTATAAATATATTCCTACCCATATAGATTTTACCTAAGTAGATATTATCCATTCTAGAATATCAAAACATGAAATAGAACAACAAATACAGCTCGTATATAAAAAAATAACCTAATGAAGATATCTAAAGGAAACGGTTGAATAATATCGAAGACTGATAAATATATAAATAAAATACGACAAAGAATATTTCACTGTAACAGTTGCAATTCTAAGATCTCCTTTTAATTCCTAATCGTGATTTCATATCGATTTTTGCGCTTCACCTTCGCAATTCATATTTGACGTTGCCGATAAACGTGTTTTTTAGCCTATTCAGATTTATGTAAATATACTCTAATCTTTGTACAAACATTTTGATGCTTCCTTTTGTTTCAATCTGACCATAAGTCTCTTGCCTTCATATTAAAAGCAAATAAATGATAGGCATTGTTTTCAATTTCATTCTTATCGTCAACGAATCTCTTATTCTTGTCTTTCCATCCCCAAGTTTGTTCTACGGATATGACTTTTATAAGGTTCTCTGTATATCATTCTGTCACCTTTTATTAAGTGTTTCATTGGATTTTATATGTTAGCTTCATTTCTAGAGTCTGCAATAGAAATGGTAAAGTATTATTTATCGACACATTGAACTGTTCAATTAGCAATTCTTAATACGTATTTACTTTATCTTATAATGGAAAAAGCTACAAATCTACCCACACATCTAAAATTTATTTGCTAGTATTAAACAACAGTCTAGGCTTGACGTCGATAATGTCGTGAATGTTCCTACTTAAGTGATTATATTCAGGCAGCAGATTGAATGTTATTATAGAATAAAGGAAATTGCCAAAAGGCTATGATTTTCTAACCGTATTCGTAGTTTTGCTTAAAGATATTACATTTGTATTATTGCCCATATATGCAACATATTATAAAAGAAAAAAGTACGCACTAATAGCTTACAAGAGAAGGCAATAGTTTTTCGACTGGAAAACTTCCTACACAAATAATTATCAATTATTACTACATTCATCAGTAACATAGCTTTAAAAGAGAAATTTACAAATTCAAATTTCAATAAAATTATGGTGAATAAAAAGGATTGTTGATTAATCGTTAATTGTATTTTAACTTTTTCAGCTTCCTCAGATGTGAACTCTAGTCACGTTTATTTTATATTCCGATGAGGTTTGAGAAATATACTCCCATATACATTAATTACGTGTTACAATGTATGATCCCATATACATTAATTACGTGTTACAATGTATGAATCAGTAAATTTTCTTCTATAATATCACAACAGAAATTACCAATTTAACAATCACAAAAAGCCAGTAGTACATACAACAGCAGGTATAGCAATATTACAATATTTAATACTTGGAACATTAAACTATAAATTTGAAGTGAACATACTGACTGAATATATAACAATATCTGTATGAACAAATACTTATGACAAACCTGGTTATGGTTTTGGTGACATTCTGATATCAGTGAAGTTCATCTTGCATCATACAGGTTTGCATAGCGGTGAAAGATACATGACATGATGTTGACGAGTTGAAAATTAGAAACTATATTCTCTGATATTATTTTAAATGATATGCAATATAAACAATCGGTTATTTTCGTCGCTAGGTAATGATCAACCTAAATACACTTCGTTTGTGAATACAACAACATAGGACAAAGAGATTGTATATATAAACAATGCCAATAGTGGGTGAGAGGTGGATTCGAAATAATAAATACAACGACCTGTAAGCGTAAACAATATATTTTACGAACCAGATTAGGATAAATAAAATCAAGATGAGGTGTATTCATTTTCATTTAAAGTACCTTGGCTATAGCTCCATGATGATATAATTAAGTGAGCGTCGGCCTAAATATACTATGCAATTCATAGCAACGTGAATATTGATTTCATTTTTCTGTGAGCAATAAAGCAGTATATGAAGAACCGCTTTTAAATTCCAGTTCCTCCTGGATTTGTGGACTTGCGTGTATGCGAGAATTCGTTACAGCTATGTAAGTAAGTTGCATACTTCCTTAAACAATTATCAAATAATATATACCATTAAAATAGACGTCAATACTCCAAGCAGTCATTATTCTATTTACAACATTTAATTGCAGATATTGCAATATGAAATTTTAAAGCAGATAATAGTCACAGCTGAACTTAGTCATAGACTACCTTGCATGCATCTCCTGCTGCAGGCTTGCAACACCTCCCGTGAAGAGACTTTTGTATTGTCTACATACCTAGGAATGGTTGCTCTCTGAGCAGCTGAGGCTGTGTGGGAGTGCTACTATGAATAGCAGCAGCCCTAATTCTGTGGCATGTGGGGCACCATTCATTATTCGTGTTTTCTCTTTCATGTGATTCCATTGACCACTACTACCTGACTATTATCTTTTAGAAAACTCGTGCAATCCCACTCCAGGTATACCGAGATATCGTAGCTTATGTCATATAATACGGTCGACCTTATCAAAAGATTTGCAAAGTCGTGATATATGACTTCACATTTGTGTTGTTGTACTTTAATATCAAGTTGTAACCCTGCAAATGCTGTGTGAGTCAGTATATTATGGTCGAAAACCACCTATCAATCAGAGAGTAAATCTCTTCAAGGATTGCAGTCAGTTTCTTTTCGACTATTCGCTCCACGATTTTGCTGATGTGTGAAGCCAGAGAGATTGGCCTATAGATTTAGGCTCTGCTTTGTTTCTAATGTCATTGATAAGGTATATTATTCCGTCATTTAATTTGCCTGGGGTGTCACCTCTTTCAAAGAGGCTCCAGAGAAGAAGGTGCAATGGTTTTGTAGGGGCATGCGTACATGTTTTGAGGCCAACAGCTCAATATGCCTGTACCTCATCGACTATCAACACATCCCTATTCTTTTTTAGTTCGGTGCAATAAATTACTTTTGCCTCCCAGGTTACCAGTGTAGAAGCAAAGACATATGCTGCTCCGCTCACTTGCCTGAATCCGGTGATATTATTTAACTGAGAAACCGAATATTTATCATTGTTATTGTATGATATTTTGTGTATTTTCTTATACTTTCATGCGATTACAAGAAAAAATACATACACATTGACGTTTACAAATAATACCCGTTTCTTATATATTACCGGAACAAATTATATTTTAAACAATTACTAGAAAATAAATATATCAAAAGTTTACTGTCGTAAATATATAATTCTTAGGAAATTAAGTATTCAAAACGTTATACTTTTTCCAAAAATCTTGCTCGCCCAGGAGTTAATGTTATTTTATCCATTTAGAATATGAAATACAAATACCGAAACATGGATTTTAAAATGTATCAGGAACATAAACATTTTGAAAGTTGCTTTCTATGGCTCTTTTAAATATATATTTTTGAAGACAATCGCAACAGAAATATTCTTATACAATTATTCATTGTACATGAAATACGGCTTAACATTCAGCGATAAACAGTAATTAAAGATGGCGACAAACTTGTCAATAATTTCGTTGTGTGATAAAAAGAAACAGTTCTGTAGAAATAGATACGCTATCGATATATGTACACATTCGTTTGGAAATCCAATTATTAAAGTTTTGTTAATATTAAATTATGTTTAGTTTGTCAAAGTTTATATGATCTGACTTTTGTAGTTGAAAAGTATTGCATAGAGAAAGTGTGAGTTACAGAGACAGAGACACGTAACGAGAGGAGATAAATATCAAACAGGACCGCTTGCTTTATGAATGTTCTCACCTGCAATGATGCAATTACTAACACCTGATGACAAGTTACATCAGACGAGTAAAATATGAAATAAAATTATTGCAGAAAATAAAAGAAACAGCGAGAAGAGGAATTATATGACTACAAATATAATAAAATGTTCACAGCAAGCTGGTTCTATCATAAATGTTCTCTTCATGTAACGTACTAATGCTATTCGGGAATATTCTCACACACTTTAATTCACCTTTAAAAAACACTGTTCGATGCTAATTTAATAATATAACTACCATACAGAGGGTAAATTTTGCTTCATAAACGTGAATTTTCCTGTATTTACTTGGAAGTTACAGACTCGGTATTAAAAATGCTAATTTATGTCTAAACATGTACGTTTGTCTTTGCATGATTTTATACTTAAGTTTGGGTGCTTTCCGTGTGCTTCTCAAAAAGATTCAACAAACGATTAAACATAAGCTATTAAGTAGTAAAATATCGTGTATTTAGCTCAATATATTTAACGATTAAGTAAATATGCTAGTAATTATTGCAAGAAATCAAACTTAATCCCTATTTGTACAAGTGTCAGAATAACAGCTAATATAATTCTGAACGTCCCTTAGAAACAGAACAGATATTCCACCATAACTCAATTCTCTCCTCAATCCCAGCATCTCGTTATGGCATGTATATTTGAGACCGCCTTGTAATAATCCGAGGATAACCGTACCAAACTGGTTTAGGTAGTTGGTAGTATGATTCACGATTTTAGTACCCGTTTAGAACCTGAAGGAAATTTACAGTCAACATGTCGGATGGCATTCCAGGATATGCAATTGAAACATGCAAATGTATTAGGGAGACGATTCATACGAACATGCAGAAAAGCAGATAAATGTTGTTTCGGCTAACGTAGGCAGTACTGAGGTAAATATTTCTAAATGACGCTCCTGTCATATAAGTTGTCCCTTGAGATGCAATGTAGTATCTAAAGTAATGATGATATGTGCAAATTGATTTACGTTAGTTCCCATGAAAGACAAACCGCTTTATTATCAGATCTGAATATTTTTAAAGATCTAATGAAATTACTTAAATTTGTAATAGTTTGAGACATACGGTTTATTGGGACAATTAATCATACATAAATGTTAAACATAATATTGCAGTTTCGATTATGTTGTTTGTTGCGTACGATCTCGACTAGCAGACCTATGTTCTAAAGTGTTTAATCAATGACCATCGTACCTTCTTTTCATGCCCATTTTGTCTAGAAAAATACAATTTTGTGACACATTTAACATTGAAACAGCGACGTTTGGTTTAAGAAAATAGTAGTTCCTAATTTTAAAAGGTAAAGCGACTTCATCACACAAGTTGATATTAAAAGATATGAGTAAATTCAATCAATGTTATATACGTTATATATGTATGTTATATATTTTACATTTAGGAAAGATCGAAGTACACACAATAATGTGAAGGGAAGTGTTTTAAATGAAAGCGAATTCCATTAAAACAATGTCCTAGCAGATATTTCAATTATTGCATATATAAAAAAAAAACAGTGTTTAAAAGTTTCCACGCTTTAAAATAGCTTTCAGCCAAACATTCATCAGTTATCAGTGCACTCAATGTTAAATTATTTCTTGTTTCTTAGATAAGTCGTATACCTGGATAATTTGTTTTATTCGTATATATCTTTATTTTCCTGGATTGTCTGAATATGTTTCGTTGCTTGGAGATAAATTGTGGAAATCATTGCTAGACATAAACCGATAAATGACGTAGTCGTATATATATTGAGGTCTACGAATATAATTCTAATCCATTCTTAGTGCGAGAATAGAAAGAGTAAGTATGTAGATTTGTCGGCTATTTTGGTTGTACACGAGAAAAATATGATTTTAAATAGAATAATAAACATTTTTGTTTTGTTTGTTGGTTTGCTAAACCAAATATAATACATAATGTATCAAAATTATCGATGACGTTAAATCACCTGTGAATAAAATATAAAATAACAGCTAGTATTTGTTTTTGGATGAAACATTAAAATTAAAATGTAAGGTCATTTAAATATTAATTCTTATTCGAAATTCAAAACAGGTCTCGGAATATGTAGCAATCCCTAGTCTCATTATTCTCTTGTCCTACTGGTGTCTGCATTATGAAGCAATGCTTCTTCCGTTCTTAAATTATGTGGTTTTGTAGCCGGTGATTTTGTCACAAACACTCAAACTGCGATATGTGTTAGATATCAATATAAGAACCACGAACCTGAAATCTACTGTACTGGAAATTCTAAAGCATGTAGAAATTCTACGTTTAATATATATTTCCATCAATATTGTTTTAATACTTTCATATATGTCAACACCTTATCATATGATGCTAGTATCCTCTCCCACAACAATGCATCCCTCCCACTGCAACTAGATACGGGTTTGTATCTGACAGAATGGAACGGAAAGTTTGAAACTGCTACAGTAGAGAGGTAGGTTTAATGTGTTTAAATAATGTAAATTTTCCACAAACTCGGGACCAGTACGCTTTCGTTTGTCTCAGGCATTACCGAGTTTCCAACTCACTTACATATTTGGACCTTCTAGAAATAGCAACCGAAAGTTCCTTAAATGTCACACTGCTGCCTTCAATGAAATATTATATGGTAAGTGGATTTCCGGACAAAGAGAATATAAGACGCATCGAACATGGCAAAAAGATATTTCATCATAGATTTCATGGAACAAGGATGATCTGGGTCTATGAAACAGAGGACAAATTTAATTTCACCTAGACTGAATAGAACTTTGTTCGGCCAGTATATCTGCTAGATAGAGCTCTAAAATTAGAATTATGAGTATTGTTTTAAATTAGGAACGAAAACACGTCAGACTGACGCTTGCAAAAATGTATCTATTTGTGTCTAGTTGCAGCGACGTGAAGTAAACATTTTCTATACAGTATTATGGATATTCATTTAAATAACCAAATAAAAGCTTGTATATCTGCATTGTAATCAAGGTGAAAACAAATAATAGACATAAATACATAAGATTTACTTCATTCATTAAATGATTCTTAGTTTAAGAGTGAATTGTACATGGTTACGGATAAGTTCCTTTTACGTTTTCTGAATGTTTCAAGAAATTCAGTTTTGCAGATTGTGTAAATGTATTGATTTTATTTGCTGAGCTATGTGTTTTACTCGAAACGGTCTAGATATTATATCTAAACGAAAAATAAATAATAAAAAAAGCAACGGACTTGCATAAATCAATAGCTTGCATACGATAGAAAAAATAAATGAATGTGTTTCGAGATGAATGAATAAACGAACATGTGTATATATACTAAATGAGTAAATGTATGTTATATATAATTATGGAGTATAGATATTTTTATGATACCGATTTTATGTAAAGGATATATATAATGTTGTAGTATACTACACTTACATTAATCAAAATTAATACTCGTACTCTCATGTGTGTGTGTATATATATCGTCAGTAAATCATAAATCCGAAACAGAAACATACACTAAGTTAGAGAGCAGTATAGTATTTAGAGAATTATAGTTATGCTCGGACATGACAACCATTCTCCAAACACACACACACATATATATATATATATATATATATATATATATATATATAAAGATATATATATATATACATACATATACATATATAAACACTTATTTATATATATACATCTGCATATATATATATATACATGTGTGTTTGTGTGTGTGTGCGCGTGTGTGTGTGTGTGTGTCTGCATGACTCTGTGTCTGTGTGTCTGTGTGCAGATAAGGATGTAGGAATTACACACAGAGATTTATATATATACTGTGGGTCTGCGAATATTCATTTCGATTAATGCAAGCATCGTAAGCTGCAACATTACATAAGAAAGCGTTGAGGGTAGAGGGGAATTACAAAGGTAATAAATAGTAGAACTGAATAGGTTGTTGTTAGCGTCATATGGAATATAAACCTTCGAGACAAATTCTGAGAATTATATCATGGGCAACATTCTTTTTTTTTATTTCTTTATACCGCCCTTCATCCCAAAGCTCGGCTACTACGTATGCGGACAAAATTTTACATTTTAATACGAGTTAAAAGCTTTATATCATTCAATATATCCTACCACATCTATACCCGTCCAATACACTAGTTTCTTGACATCTTTAGTGGTCATGCTTCAAGAACCCTGCGAGCAATTCTTGCAGTTCCAAGCAATGCTCATTTTTGTAGGTGTTCTACCTTCGCACGTGCACTTATCTTTTTCACCCATGTTTGTAGTTGAGTGCTGATACTTCCAAGTGCACTAAAATTATTATTATTATTATTATTATTATTATTATTATTATTATTATTATTATTATTATTATTATTATCATCATCATTATTATTGTTATTGTTGTTATTATTTCTATTGTTATTATTATTATTATTATTATTATTATTATTATTATTATTATTATTATTATTATTATTATTATTATTATTATTATTATTGGGTGAGAGAGCAGTGCATGCCATCAAAGTGACACTGGGATAAAATATACGAAGCCCAATATACCCATAATGACTACCCATCTGATAAGGATACACCAGGCACATGCATCATTACCATATGTTTGCGAAATGAAGATCTGATATCAAGATAAACAGCGCATGACCTTGCAGGTGGGGCCCAGTTACAATTTTCTTCAGGTCGAGTAGCCCATCCGGCTCAAAAGGTTCCTCAATAAGGTGTGTTTAAGGATGTTGAGCAAAACACCCATGTTTCCAAAGGCGAATTATTCAAACTCCAAAGGATTCCTCTCAACACATGACTATGATGACCCCCCCACTACCTCTGCTCGTGATCAGAGGTCCACATATCGTCAGCCACCAAGGGGCATGCTCAAATGGTTACGGTCAAACAACTGACAAGCAAATCTGTGGTATTAATCAGAATATTTGCTGTAGCCTATCTTTTATACCAAGACAAAACAACGTGCATGATAACACTTCCAATCAGTTAAGATCAGAAACCATGAGAGCCACTGCCTAGTACTGTATCGGGGTATTTATCGTCATCATCATCATCATCATCATCATCATCATCATTATTATTATTATTATTATTATTATTATTATTATTATTATTATTGTTCAGTAGTTTTATTTTTATAACGTGCTTTCACTTCACTACCGAGCGCAGCTCTTTGCGCCTTGGGTATGTACTGTGGTTTGCTGTGGTGCTCTTATGTTTACTGTATTGAAAGTGTTTTGCGTAGAATGTGTGCAGTACCCAGTAGCGCAATTTTCTGTATGTTATATACATTTGTAAGTCCTGGTGATTTTGTTATGTATTTGTCTGAATATTTTTTTATTATACCTAAGGCACCTGCTATGATGGGAATTGTTTCTGCTTTTAGATTCCACATTCGAGTAATCTCTATTGCCAGGTCTTTGTATTTTGAAATTTTTCCATTTCTTTTAGAGAAACGTTGTCATCTACTGGTATTGATACATCAATTAGAAAGCATTTTTTTTCCTTCATGATTTTTGACAACTATATCTGGTCTATTTGCCTTAATTTCTCTATCTGTGTATATTGGCATATCCCAGAGTATGGTTGCTTTCTCGTTTTCTGTGACCTTTTCTGGCGTGTGTTTATACCATATTTTTTCTGTTGTTATTCCATAGTGTTGGCATAGCTTCCAGTGTATATAGGTCCCAGCTCTGTCATGTCTGTGAATATATTCCTTCTTAGCCAGGACTGGGCAGCCAGAAATAATATGATTTATTGTTTCTTGTCCATCTCCACATATTCTACAGATACTTGTTATATTTCTTTTCATTATGTGTTTTTGGTAATTTCTGGTGGGTAGTCTTTGGTCTTGTGCAGCAATTAAAAATCCTTCAGTCTCTGCTTTGCTTCCTGAGCTTCTCAGCCATTCCTGGGATTTTTCTCTGTCTATTTCTTTCGCATTTAGTTTAGCCCAGTATTTACCATGTAGGGGCATTTCTTGCCATCGTTTTATTATGGTCCGTTGCTGTTCTAGTTTTAGTTTGGATCTCATTTGTTTTATAGCTTTGTTTCTTCTTCTTCTTCTTCTTCTTCTTCTTCTTCTTCTTCTTCTTCTTCTTCTTCTTCTTCTTCTGCTTCTTCGTATTTGTTAGGTAGATTGATCTCTTGTTTGTATTTGGCAGCTTGCTGAAATACTGAAAACAGTTTTTTGTTTTGCTCGTGTTTTGTGGCTATTTGTATTAGTTTCCCTTGCTTCTGGAGTAGGTATTTTTGCAATCCTATGGTGTTTATTTTATAATAGTTTTCTAGCTGTATAACACCCCTGCCACCTTCTTTGCGTTGTATATATAGCCCTTCTATGTCAGATTTTGGGTGGTGCATCCTATATCCTGTCATTATTTTTCTTGTTTTCCTGTCTATTTTACATAGTTCGTTTAGTGTCCAGTTAAGGATGTTGTAGCTGTAGCTAATAACCGTGACAGCTAAAGTGTTGATACCCATCATCTTGTTTTTAGCATTGAGCTCTGTTTCAGTATTGATCTAACTCGTCTATAGTACTCTTTCTTTATTTTTTCTTTCATTTGTGTATGTTGTATCCTATGTAGTTCATTGACTCCTAAATACTTGTATGGTTGGCTTTCGACTAGTTCTCCTATTTCATTGGCTTTATCCAGCGTTATATTGCTGCTTTTAACTAATTTTCCTCTTTTCCTCTTATTATTATTATTATTATTATTATTATTATTATTATTATTATTATTATTATTATTATTATTATCATTATTATTATTATGTATTGTCTTTTCACAGCTTCTAACGCTGGATCTGCATTACATTGCCAGCTGTTCACGACGGGTAAACTACGGTAACACTCCTTATTTTTCGAGCGCCATCTGGAGTATTCGAGTGTTTCCAAGTAGTAGTCTCCACCCTTATTGTACCCCCCTATTTGTTCCATGTGTGTCTCAACATTTTCACTCACTGGTACCAGGGTTCCGACAATTATTGGTACTGCAACCATCTTTTTTCAGCAACCACAACTCTTTAATCTACCACGCCAACCTGTCAAATATATCGACCTTTCTTTCTTCATACCTTGTTGTCAGCTGAGCATGCTATATCTGCGATCCAGCATCATTTCTTCTTCTTCTTCTTCTTCTTCTTCTTCTTCTTCTTCTTCTTCTTCTTCTTCTTCTTCTTCTTCTTCTTCTTCTTCTCCTTCTTCTTCTTCTTCTTCTTCTTCTTCTTTTTCGTATTATTATTATTATTATTATTATTATTATTATTATTATTATTATTATTATTATTCAGTAGTTTTATTTTTATAACGTGCTTTCACTTCACTACCGAGCGCAGCTCTGTGCGCCTTGGGTATGTGCTGTGGTTTGCTGTGGTGCTCTTATGTTTACTGTATTGAAAGTGTTTTGCGTAGAATGTGTGCAGTACCCAGTAGTGCAATTTTCTGTATGTTATATATATTTGTAAGTCCTGGTGTTTTTGTTATGTATTTGTCTGAATATTTTTTTATTATACCTAAGGCACCTACTATGATAGGAATTGTTTCTGTTTTTAGATTCCACATTCGAGTTATCTCTATTTCCAGGTCTTTGTATTTTGAAAGTTTTTCCATTTCTTTTAGAGAAACGTTGTCATCTCCTGGTATTGAAACATCAATTAGAAGGCATTTTTTTCCTTCATGATCTTTGACAACTATATCTGGTCTATTTGCCTTAATTTCTCTATCTGTGTATATTGGCATTTCCCAGAGTATGGTTGCTTTCTCGTTTTCTGTGACCTTTTCTGGCGTGTGTTTATACCATCTTTTTTCTGTTGCTATTCCATAATGTTGGCATAGCTTCCAGTGTATATAGGTCCCAGCTCTGTCGTGTCTGTGAATATATTCCTTCTTAGCCAGGACTGGGCAGCCAGAGATAATATGATTTATTGTTTCTTGTCGATCTCCACATATTCTACAGTTACTTGTTATATTTCTTTTCATTATGTGTTTTTGGTAATTTCTGGTGGGGAGGCTTTGGTCTTGTGCAGCAATTAAAAATCCTTCAGTCTCTGCTTTGAGTCCTGAGCTTCTCAGCCATTGCTGGGATTTTTCTCTGTCTATTTCTTTCGCATTTAGTTTAGCCCAGTATTTACCATGTAGGGGCTTTTCTTGCCATCGTTTTATCATGGTCCGTTGCTGTTCTAGTTTTAGTTTGGATTTCATTTGTTTTATAGCTTTTGTTGTTTCTTCTTCTTCTTCTTCGTATTTGTTAGGTAGATTGATTTCTTGTTTGTATTTGTCAGCTTCCTTAAATACTGAAAACAGTTTTTTGTTTTGCTCGTGTTTTGTGGCTATTTGTATTAGTTTCCCTTGCTTCTGGAGTAGGTATTTTTGCAGTCCTATGGTGGTTATTTTATAATAGTTTTCTAGCTGTATAAGACCCCTGCCACCTTCTGTGCGTTGTATATATAGCCTTTCTATGTCAGATTTTGGGTGGTGCATCCTATATCCTGTCATTATTTTTCTTGTTTTCCTGTCTATTTTACATAGTTCGTTTAGTGTCCAGTTAAGGATGTTGTAGCTGTAGCTTATAACTGGGACAGCTAAAGTGTTGATACCCATTATCTTGTTTTTAGCATTGAGCTCTGTTTTTAGTATTGATCTAACTCGTCTATAGTACTCTTTCTTTATTTTTTCTTTCATTTGTGTATGTTGTATCCTATCTAGTTCATTGACTCCTAAATACTTATATGATTGGCTTTTGTCTAGTTCTCTTATTTCATTGGCTTTATCTAGTGTTATATTGCTACTTTTAACTAATTTTCCTCTTTTCAGGGTTGCTTTGGCACATTTTTCTAATCCGAATTTCATTTCTATTTCCTTGGTAAAGCCGTGTACTGTCTGTAGTAGTGTTTCTAGCTCTTTGTCGTTTTTTGCATATAATTTTAGGTCATCCATATATAGAAGGTGGCTGACTGTTTTTCCATAGCATTTGTAACCGCATCCAGTTCTATTTAGCAATTCTGTTAAAGGTGTGAGTGCCAGGCAGAAGAGGAGTGGAGAGAGCGTGTCTCCCTGGAATATTCCTCTTCTAATGGGGATGGCTTTCGTTTTCACAAGTCCCTCTTTTGTTTGGAGCTGTAGCACTGTCTGCCATTTGTTCATTGAGTGCTCTATGTATTTTATGATAATTGGTGCCACCTTGTTTATGGCTAGTGTTTCCAGAATCCACGTGTGGGGAACACTGTCGAAAGCCTTTTGGTAGTCCACCCAGGCCATACTGAGGCCTTTCTTCGTTCTGCGGCTGTCTTCAGTTATGGCTTTATTGATCAATAATTGATCTTTACAGCCGTATGAGCCCTTGCAGCATCCCTTCTGCTCTTCTGGAAACAGGTTGTTATTTTCCAGGTGTTTACTCACTCTCTGCGATATTATTGCAGTAAAGGCTTTGTAGATCGTAGGGAGACAGGTTATAGGTCTATAGTTTTGTGGTTTCTCCGTTTCCGTGGATTTGGGGATTAAGATGGTTTTCCCATTTGTGAGCCATTCAGGCATTGTTTCTGGATCTGCTATTATGTTGTTAAAGTTTTCTGACAGCTTTTTATGCATTGCTGGCAGGTGTTTTAACCAGAAATTGGGGATCTTGTCGTGTCCAGGTGCTTTCCAGTTGCTTAGTCTTTGCAGTGTCTGGGTGACCTCTTCAGTTGTTATAGGGGCCCAGAGTTGCTCAGGTGCTAAGTTCGTTGTTTTAATGGTCCTTTTTTGGGGTTGTTGCTTCACCGACCATATTTGTTTCCAGAATTTCTCTAGTTCTTCTGCTGTTGGTGCTGAAGTAATGTCTATTTTATTTTTACCCAGTTCTTGGTAGAGTTTTTTGGGGTTGGATTTGAACTGTTTGTTTTGTTCAAAGAAACGTTGGCGTTTCTCATACCGGCGGATCCTCTGTGCTTTGGCAAGGATGTCTTGCTTTAGTTTTTCTTTTGCCTCAGGTAAGTCTTTTTCTGTAATGCTGTATTTGTACAGTATTTTTGTTTTCTTCTTGTTACTTAGTAGTGTTGATTGTTTACTAATTTCGTTGAGAATCGATAAATATTTTCTCTTTTTTTTAATTTTGTTCTGGATGTTATTTATCCGCAAGGTCTGTTTGGGTGGTAGAACTCCTGTTCGGATGGGTTTGAGTGAGTGTCCTGCTTCTCTTGTGGCTGCAGTGGCTGCCGCATATATCATGTCATTTAGCTCAGTGATATTGCCTGTTGTTTCTGTGGTTGTTAGTTCCGTGACGGCCAGGTTTATGCTATTTATTATTGATGTTGTTTTATTGTCTATTTTGATTTTTGGGAGATATAATCTGTGGTCCATTCTAAGATCTGTGGTTTTCAGTTCTTCGGTTATTTTCATTTTCATAGTATCGTAATTATTAGGTTTCCCTTCGTTATTTCCAGGCTTTATATTTGTTTTGCCTTCCTTTTCATTCATATGTTTGCCTGTGGTGTTCTGGATTGGTGCTTTTTGTACACTATTAAACATCTCTACGGTCTGGGTTTGTTGTTTTTTGTTTACTTCGTTTTTGCCGGGCATGTTACGTTTGTCCTCGTGTTTTGGTATCTAAGTGTTTATATTATTATTTGGCATTGCTGTGTGACTACTATCTAGATTTTCCTGATGTATTTTTCTTTCAATTGTTCTATTTCTATTTCTGATATTTTTTTTGCTTTTAGAATATATCTTCTGATGTTAGCTAGTTTGTTAGGGTTCATTGTTTTATCGAGGTCTATATTTACATTATTTTTCTTCCATGTTTTATATGTATGTGTTGTTGCGTTTTCGTTTTTTGGGTAGAGTACTGCTGTGAAATAGGCGTGTAGGATCGAAATGTGTTCCTCACGTGTCCATTTTTGCCGTTTTGGTTTTGTTTGCGGGACATGAGGAACAACGTCCGGCCCTTTATTTTGACGGTCGTCGTTTTCGTAGGGTACCGGTTCGTTTATTTCTGTTGTCAGATTGTTTTGCACGTTCATATCTTCGTATTTTTTTCTTAACAAGCTTACAGTACGTACTTCTCGGTTGTTATTCTTGGGTGAAATAATACCGGTGTTATTTAATATGTTTGTAATTTTTTTGTACATGGTGTTTTGGGGTTCGAAGGTGGTCTGATTTTGATGTAACACGTGTGTTTACGATCGCTGTGCGGGTAGTGGAGGTATCAAGTTAAAATACATCATTATATTTGTAAAAATAGAGATAAATTTCAATGAGTATTACTTACTCGGATATAGTCCAACCCTTTGTCAGCTATTTTTTGTATATGGTGTTTGGGTTTGGGGATGGTCTGTATTTTGATATAACACGTGTGTTTACGATCGCTGTTCGGGTAGTGGAGGTATCAAGTTAAAATAAATCATTATATTTGGAAAAATAGGAATAAATTTCAATGAGTATTACTTACTCGGGTATAGTCCAACCCTTTGTCAGCTATATTTTGGCTCCATGCGATGTCTTTATTTCCGATGTTTTTGGATAAGTTTCGGAGTAGTGATTTATCGTACTCACATGTTAAACTTCCCCGGTGTTATTATTATTATTATTATTATTATTATTATTATTATTATTATTATTATTATTATTATTATTTTTCAGTAGTTTAATTTTTATAACGTGCTTTCACTTCACTACCGAGCGCAGCTCTGTGCGCCTTGGCTATGTGCTGTGGTTTTCTGTGGTGCTCTTATGGTTACTGTATTAAAAGTGTTTTGCGTAGGATGTGTGCTGTGCCCAGTAATGCAATTTTCTGTATGTTATATATATTTGTAAGTCCTGGTGTTTTTGTTATGTATATCTCTGAATATTTTTTTATTATACCTAAGGCACCTACTATGATAGGAATTGTTTCTGTTTTTAGATTCCACATTCGAGTTACCTTTATTTCCAGGTCTTTGTATTTTGAAAGTTTTTCCATTTTAGAGAGACGTTGTCATCTGCTGGTATTGATACATCAATTAGAAAGCATTTTTTTTTCTTCATGATCTTTGACTACTTGGAAATAACGAAGGGAAACCTAATAATTACGATACTATGAAAATGAAAATAACCGAAGAACTGAAAACCACAGATCTTAGAATGGACCACAGATTATATCTCCCAAAAATCAAAATAGACAATAAAACAACATCAATAATAAATAGCATAAACCTGGCCGTCACGGAACTAACAACCACAGAAACAACAGGCAATATCACTGAGCTAAATGACATAATATATGCGGTAGCCACTGCAGCCACAAAAGAAGCAGGATGCAACCATAATCTGGGATATGCCAATACACACAGATAGAGAAATTAAGGTAAATAGACCAGATATAGTTGTAAAAGATCATGAAGAAAAAATGCTTTCTAAGTGATGTATCAATACCAGCAGATGACAACGTCTCTCTAGAAGAAATGGAAAAACTTTCAAAATACAAAGACCTGGAAATAGAGGTAACTCGAATGTGGAATTTAAAAACAGAAACGATTCCTATCATAGTAGGTGCCTTAGGTATAATTAAAAAAATATTCAGACAAATACATAACAAAAACACCAGGACTTACAAATATATATAACATACAGAAAATTACACTACTGGGCACTGCACACATCCTACGCAAAACACTTTCAATACAGTAAACATAAGAGCACCACAGCAAACCATAGCACATACCCAAGGCGCACAGAGCTGCGCTCGGTAGTGAAGTGAAAGCACGTTATAAAAACAAAACTACTGACAAATAATAATAATAATAATAATAATAATAATAATAATAATAATAATAATAATAATAATAATAACAATCACAATAATAATAATAATAATAATAATAATAATAATAATAACAATCACAATAATAATAATAATAATAATAATAATAATAATAATAACAATCACACTAATAATAATAATAATAATAATAATAATAATAATAATAATAATAATAATAATAATAATAATAATAACAATCACAATAATAATAATAATAATAATAATAATAATAATAATAATAATAATAATAATAATAATAATAGGTTATAAAATAGTTATAGTCGCCGTTGAGCTGACAAAGTAAATTTTATTCTGTGTTTAATCACGTACTTCAAATATTATACTTTCAAATACAATTTAGTTGCTTTTGCTATTAAATGCAGAGGAATCGATCGTAATGAACCGAATTCTCCCGACAATACATCTTTGAGTTTTATAACTGAAAATGATATTAGATTATTTCATATCATGAAAAATCTTTTTTTAATAAATCATTCAGGAGGAGGTATTTTCAGTACGCGCGAATAAATCTAAATTTTATCTTCGCTTTGATTTCATGTAGATATTTGTAAATGTATTGTACAAGAAATTTAATTCATCATTCTCGCATTTATGATTCTCTATCAAATATATGTCACCGAGAAAAAAAAATTCTATTTCCCATTTGTCACGAGCCACAACTTTCACGGTTATAATTCTGCCAGTCACATGACAAAGAAAATAAAAACCAGTAAAAATGTAATTTCTGTTTTGTCCATTACAAACAAGCATGCGAAAAGCATAATAGCGTTTGAATTTAAGCACCGTTTACATTAAAGATCAAAGTAAATATTAAAAGCTATTCAGTCTTGCACCAGCATATATTTCATATATCATAATATTAATACGCATTTCTCTGTCTATTGATTTCAAATTTTGGCACAAGGCCAGTAATTTAAGGGCAGTGCGTAAGTCTATTGGAGTCGAAATGGCCCAGTGGTTAGAGCAGCGGACTTGCGTTAAGAGGATCGCGGTTTCGATTCCCAGACCAGGCGCTGTATGTGTTTATTGAGCGAAAAGACCTGAAGCTCCACGAGGCCCCGGCAGGGGGTGGTGGCGACCACTGTTGTACTTATTCGCCCCAACTTTCTCTGACTCTTTCTTCCTGTTTCTTGAGTAAAGTTGCGATGGACTGGCGTCCCGTCCAGCTGTGGGGGGAACACATACGCCATAGAAACCGGGAAACCGGGCCCATGAGGCTGGCTAGGGCGCATAAATAAATAATGAAAAAAAGGCGCATAAATGAATAATAATAAAAAAGTCCATTACATCGAACCCCCGCACTCAGTTGGTACTTATTCTATCAACCCCGACTGGATGGAAGGCAAATACGACCTCGGCGAAATTAGGACTCACAGAATGGAAACACTCGAAATACAACCAGACATTTTGTCCAGCGAACTAAACATTCTATCTGTTCACCCTTGATATATATGTATATTAACAATAGCTTCAGACATTGACTGAAGGCTAGCAATTTTTGAGAAGTATCACTGTTCAACTGCTTCTTAATTTATAGACCCTGAAAAGATGGAAGGTAAGGTAAACTTCGGTTGTATTTGAAAGCTGAACATAAAGATGGATGAAATGCCATGAAATATTTTGCGTGCGCTGCTCAAGTGTAGAAGCAATCTATACTATAAATTGCAGTGATCTTGATTGCTAGTTTGCTTGATTGATTGATTGAGTGTCGGCAAATTCACTCGAGAACGGTGCAGGGGAATGGCAAGAAATTCAGCACAAAGCGGCAGCATGGGCCGCTCATGTTCAGGAGATTTTTATTGCCATCCAACTCCCATGGTTACCGAGATAATCGATTATTACTTTTTAAGATAGAAATATCCCATTCAAAATGGGGAGGGGCGATTTTGTTGCCTTTGCTATGCGCGAAATTTTACGAAAAACCAGCACAATAAAGATTATTTTTTTTCCAAGTAATGTGGCTGGTTTTGTTTTTCGAAAATTTGAATCAGAGGTACAGAAAAAAAATTATTTAAATTTTTGGTGCATTAAAAAAAAAAGCTATAGCTTACGTCTCTTTCTAATTACTATGTTCTTTTAAACTTCAGTTACAAATGTCTTCAAACGTCGACATTCAAACAGCTTTTCCATATTGAGACAAACGGACTCTGCACAACTGTATCCATCCGGTAACGCATTTTCAATAATTGAAATTCACAATTCTAATCAGTGTACATGAACGTCCAACCTATGATTGATCTTGAAGTTTCGATTAACATTCTTGTGTCGCCAATACAACAACCGCACTACTATATATTTTTCTTTTAAGGCGAGGATATACCACAAATAAGGTTCCGTGACTACATGGGGCTATGGGTACACACGTGAAGTTAGTTTTACAATATCGACCCGAAAAATCCTTAGCATCGTATTCTTTTGGGGTTGTTCTTATTTGTTTTTTGTTTTTGGAATTTTTTATTTGTTTTATTTTTAGTTCTTTTTATTATTCAAAATATACATAGAAAATAGCCTTTAACCAAATCCACTACACTGCCCGAGTGAAACCGGGAAAAACAGCCTGTTACAAAATATATTCTGAGAAAGGAACCATTAGAAAAAAGTATTAGTGTTGCTACTCGTGTACGAAACGGTTATGGAAAGAGTGTGAAACCTGTAGACTTGCAGTGAGTGTCTCTGGAGTTGGATTTTAAAGAGACAAACTTTGTTTTATAGTTGGCATTATTCAAAAGGAAACTCTGAACACTCGTTCACTGAGAAAATTTGTTTTTTCCACCACTTCAACGAACAGGTTTCGACTATAAGATTACGAAGTGCGTAATATTAATCATATTGCAACATGATGCGAAATGTTTAATCTCGGTGGAATTTAGTTTGTTAAAAAAAATATGCAATACGGATACAGCATTTCACATAAAAGTTGCAATGATAAATATCAGTAAAAGAATACTTTGAACTGAAGATTATATGAAACTTTTTGCCATCCAGACAAATAGAATAATTGTTCACCAAACATCATTACTCGATTCTCAATACATGCTGACGATGACGTTGATGTCGATGAGGAAGAAAGTGCTGTAAAGGTGGGGGAGTTGAGAATAATAACGGTGACGTCTAATGTGACGTCGACCACAATGACGATAATGATGATGGTGATGGTGATGAGGATGATAACGAAGAAGAAAATGTTGAAGATGACGTGAACGATGAAGATAATGGCGATAGCGGTGATAGTTGGGTAGATGGTAATGATACTGGTGTAGGGTGAGGTGATTGTAGCGTTGATTCTAATGATATACTCCATTGAATATTCACCTAATAGCACCTTTTCTTTGAGGAGCAACCATTTGTAGGAGATAATTTTGTAACATAGATCTTATCATTTATCGCTGATATCGAATGAATTTAAACCAAAAATATTAAAAGGAATATATGCCGACGATTGTTGTAATGATTTGGGACATTTTCATTTCGTCTATTTTAATGGCAATTAGTAGAAAGACAATAAAATATATAATCAATATCTGGTGATTTTCGTATAATTACTTTGCTGTAAAATAATAATTGATTCCGTTATTTCAGAATAATTTCGTTTTCTTTTTTTATCATTACTATTGTGTGAAAACCTCCAGTGTCATTATAAATGAACTTCTGTTGTTGTTGCTGTTGTTGCTGTTAACCTCTCCCACCTCAGGTCAGAACTATAATCACACCTATGATCAAATATATTTCATGAATACTTTGTCTTTTTGTTCAGTATGCAATGAATCGTGAGTTCCATTATCTTCTATATGTTTTCCATTTTTAAGATAATAGATTTCGGCTTCAGAGGAATTGAGTTTCTATTTCTAGCTAGTCAAATACCCAATTTGAATATTGTATTCTGTCAAAACAATCATATAGAAAGCCCGGACGAAATATGCCCCAAGTCGACTGAATATATTACTAGTATTTCATTGCTAATAAGGATAGGTATTGTTGACTTGAACTTAGAACGAGATACACAACTAAATCATGTAAGGCTTTAAAATATTGCTCCTTCCCAACGCAATACCAGTGCTTTTATCCTCCTAAATATATACTGACTTCATACACTGCCTTAAAGCATAATAGACTTCTATACTCGAGTCCACAGGGTTTTTCCTTCCAATGTTGTCAGCTTGGGAGTTACATTTTATCAACTTATTTTCATTCATACCAAATATATTTACATTGTTTACTTCGCTTTTACTAAATGCATGTTATTTTAATTCTGGAAACCCAGGATGATCTTTATTGATAAAATCTTAATGCAAGATATGTGAACTAGACCGCTTTGATGAATTAAATCAACGAGGCAATGCACTTTTTAAAACCGTTTTCTTTTTAGATACCTATAGTTCCTATAATTTAAAGCAGTGGTTGCGTCGTTTCAATAATCTCTTAAAATACATTAATTGTCTAGGATAATGCTTCATTGAAAACGCTGGGGAGTTTGTCAGAAGTTTTTTTTTTTTTTTATTTTAGAGAAGATAGGAAAGAGCATTTCTTTATGAGAGTCATTGAGAGAGCCATACAACTGTGTTAGAGTTTATACTACAAAAGTAGAGTTACAGTCGGCATGAGATACTAGACATATCGATATATGTCATGAAGGCAGAATTACAGATGGCATAAATTTTCAAACGCATGGAGAGAAATTGCAATGAAGAATTGAATAAAGATAGTTCAGTAGAGAAATATGAAACGTTGTAAGGAATGTAATATGAGATGCACGGTATAGGAATCAAATAATATTATATAACTGCCAAATGGGAATACTTCAAGCAAGTGCACGAATCTTCAAGCAAGTGCACGAATGTTAATGTATTTCACTTGTCCTCTATGGAAAGAAGTGTAATTTGAAATGTTAACTTAAATAGGTAAGTTGGGAATATAAGCTGCATTAGATTCACATTTAATTTTTAAGTGATGAGAGGATTTCATACATTGTGTGCATGCCAGTGAAGTTAGTTAATTTGAGAATAGGTTGCTTATTTAGGGAGATATTTTAAAAGGCATTTGCTTATATTTAAAGTTTCCATATTTGAATTATCATAAGTTTTAGTATGCATTGTTTTTCCAAAGAGAAAGAATAGAAACAAATTGTATCGCTGAGAAGTAGAAAGTAGACAGCTTTCTTTTACGAAACTGTGAAATGACAAACTATACAGAGGCTTATAGTAACCTCTGATTACTAAGAGTAGACTTGTTTTGTCTCACTGGATCAGAGGAAACAAGTTTTATATTATTTTATCTTTTTTTGATAATATTCAATTGTTTGATCTTTTGAAATTAGTTTTTTTTATAAACAGATTAATAAGTTTGGGGCTTTTTTGTAGTTAGAGATGTTACTTTACACATTTTTAAAACTTCGAAGACAAGATGTTTTACCTTTATTGCCTAAATAAATATACGCTCAGACGCATATGTATAGACATACATGCACACATATATATGTCTGTGTGTGTGAGTCTGTGTGTTTGTCTGTTTAGAAGGTCTAAAAGTAGTAACACACGAGTTTATATGTATAGGGGAAATAAGACAAGGTAGAAAACGCAAATATAATTTTATCATGAAATACATTTTGTAAAGATTAGTACCGGTTTCAGTCTTTTCGACTTTTTGGACTAAGAGTAAAACAAGAAAAATGAGTATTACTCTTTAAGAAATGCAACAGCAAATTAGAAACAGGCATACGCTATAAGCCCACAGACTCCAAGCAATATCTACCGTTCAACTCATGCCACCATAGAAACACCGGAATAAATATCCCTTTCAACCTGGGAAAAAAGAATTTGCACTGTAGCATGTAATACAAGCACCAGAGACACACGTCTACATGAGCTACAGGATATACTCATCAGCAGGAATTACCCACCATCACTAACTAATGTGAGGTTTCAACGTGCCCTACAAATCAACATCCAAGAATTTATACATCCCAAAATAAAAGAAGCATTTACAACCAAAAGCCTTATCATACATATCCACACACAACCCCCTAAACAATGAGGCCTTAGCACCATTCTCTAGAAAATTCATTTACCAGAAAGGGATCGTAGGATGAATCAAATCCTCCAAATACACATCATCATAAAGAGAGCAAGACAACTCAACTCAATGAAAAGTCTTCCAATACCAGCACAAGTACACCCGTCATCCACATCGATACCGCCGGTAAAACAATCCGGAAGGAATAAGTGCTAGGCTTACAAAGAATAAGCCCTGGGGTCGATTTGTTCGACTAAAGGCGGCACTCCAGAATGGTCACATTCAAATGACTGAAACTAATAAAAGCACAAAAGCAGAAGCATATATAGATCTACACACACACACACACACACATACATACATATATATATATATATATATATATATATATATATATATATATATATATATATATATATATATATATATATATATATATAGGAGAATATACAAAAAATAACAACAGACGAGGACATACACATATATACATATATACATATATATATATATATATATATATATATATATATATATATATATATATATATATATATATACATATATATATAAACATATATATATGTATATATATATATATATATATATATATATATATATATAGATACATATATATATATACACATATATATATATATATACATATATATATATTTATATATATATATATATATATATATATATATATATATATATATATATATATATATATATATATATATATAGAGAGAGAGAGAGAGAGAGAGAGAGAGATACACACGTAAATATGCATACATACATTCAAATGTAGGTACGTATATATATATACATACAAATATGGAGACAGTTTAGTGAATATCCGAATATGTAGCAATCTAAAATATAAATTTTAAGCTGTTAAATGCATACACTTATATTGGTAATGGCAAAAAAAAAAACAGACTATAAACATATACTTTTAACTAACCGTCTGAACGCAAAACTATATATAAAAAAAGTAGCAAAATATAAGACAAAATTCAGATCGGTATGGCGTAGTAGCCGTGAGAAATGTATGCATTAAGGTTAATATAATTTACAACATTAATGTTATGTGTGTATACGTGCGTGTGCGTTGTGTGTGTGTGTATATATGTTGTATGTGTGTTCATGTTTATTGCAGATATGTTGGTACATAGATATCCATAAACATGTCAAAAACGCGCATATCACAATTAAAATAACGTACATTAAAATTCCTGGCAAAAGTCTAAAAAGCTCCGTTTATTGATGTGAGAATTGTATAGGGCTAACGATTTCTAAGAGAGAGGTGTGCAACAAATCAGATATAAACACACTCATATATGTACTTTTGTATGTCTGTTTTCACACAGCTACATGCACGCATATCAAGTATGTACATACATATAAATGTGTGTGTTTATACGCATGTTTATAAATTTATAGTATGGAAATGTTAAAGGTTGTGCCTGCAATAGCCGGTGCATTAGAAACTGCAAATAATGATATCGATAATTATTGAAGGAGACTGCACAACTCCTTCAAAAAATGTACCTCTAAGAGACAGTAAACATTATGAGAAGGGTTTTGAGGACTTGAAAGTTTATTGAATGCTTGTGACTATCTAAGGTTACATGTAGTAAGCTTCTACCCACATAAACCTATAAAGGAATAAGGACAAACTGCAGAGAAATCGAATAACAATCATAATTACGGTAATAATAATGGGGTCAAATTTTGGCACAAAGCCAGTGGTTTGGGGAGATGAGATGAGTCGATAATATCGATCTAAGCGTTCAAGTGCTACTTATTTTATCGTCCATTAATGATATAAAGCAATGTCGCCCGCGGTGACATTTCAAATGAGAATGTAAAGACAGACGAAATAACGCTAAGGTTTTCCCCTCTTTAATAATAATAATAATAATAATGATAATAATAATAATAATAATAATAATAATAATTTTGATAGACGGAAACTGAAAGAAGCCCGTCGTATATATGTGTGTATGTATTTTTGTTTGTCCCCTCAATATCGCTTGACAACCGATGATGTTGTGTTTACGTCCCCGTAACTTAGCTGCTCGGCAAAAAGAGATCCATATAATAGGTACTAGGCTTACAAAGAATAAGTCCTGGGGTCGACTTGTTCGACTAAAGGCGGTGCTCCAGCATGGCCACAGCCAAATAATTGAAACAAGTAAAAGAATAAAAGAGAGTATAGAGTTGTACATATTTTATAAACGACTTTGTCTAATATTTTATCTGGTCTATTTTTTTTTACTTATCAATAGAATTATTTATTTTTCAATAAACCACTATGTCAGTGTTTGGGTTCAAGTACTCATATCGTTTCAATTCCTTGCCATAAGATACAATTCGTGTTCGAGTTGCAGAAATGGATCGGTTCAATTTAGAGATAGATAATTTTTCTTTAAATGAGATTCCAGATTAATGTACATTTGGGGCAAAAAAGATCACCTTTGTGCATCATCAAAACCATATCCAGTAAGTACTGTTAAGTGGGTTTGAAATTATCTACTTTAGTACTGATAAGGGTATCCCAGCATAGCTGCAGCCCCACGCTGAACCCTGTAAAAAGATTATAGAATAAGATATTTACGAGTCATATGATGATGAAATTGGAATTTGAAAGTGTAAGAAAAATTCTACGAAATGGTAGAGACACCAAAACACGGAGAATTTATTTATAGGAAGTTGTGAACAACCTAAACTAACATAATCTCGGAAGAAGCAGATTCTAGTGAATGAGTGGCAGAATTTAGAAATCGATGATAGATTTTATCGGGATTAAAGACCTAAAATATATCAATATAAAAACTGTAAAATATCAGAAGATAATAGAATTCAATATTAATGTTGTATTATACAAAATATATAACATCATAAATTACCTCACTTTATACTAAAAATTACAATAGAGACAAAATGTTTTGTTGCTGAAGATATAATGAGGAAAAGCAAGTTGTTAGTGCAAACAAGCACAAACAAAAATGTAAAGAAATTGCTGCCGTGATGCAGCACTAACACCATTGACAGGAAATGCAATAACCCTTAATTATGAATGACAATAAATTAGAGGTGGTATATTATTTGGGAAATAATGTGCAAAACATAAGTTCTAGTATATTTGTGTCATGTTTTTAAATATTGCAAAAATTGTTTTTTGTCTAACAAATAAATATTTTCTCATTTTTTTTTTTACTATCAGTAGATATTTGGTTAAGTTTTTCATCCATAACTTACTCGGTCTCTTGCGATCATTTGATTGGTATATCTGTAAGTAAAAGCGTCGAGATAGCAGAAACGCTAGCACGTCTGAATTCTGAGTTTAAATTTCGCCGAGCACGATTCTCCATTTTAGCACTTTCAGAATAAATAGTATAATTGCTGGTTGAGCACTGGAGTCGATATAATCGACTTACTCCCTCCTCAGAAATTGTATTGTGCATATATTGTGTATGTGTTAGAAACCTTACTGAACTACAGTAATCCACTTGTGGAATTATCTTCTATAGTATTCTAATAGAGAATCGGAAGCATGCGAAACTCACCAACTGTTGGTGGTGGAACTACTGGCAATAGATTTCTGCTTCTTAGCCTCTGCTAATACGTATCTATGTATATATGCATGTATGTAGGTACGTACCTGTATGTATATAGGAATATATATGAACAGTATGCTACTGGAAATTTGTTCCTACTTTACCATTAATAAAGGAGGCGTTATATACTAATTTAAAATTATAACTAAGCTTTGAATCAAGGAATAAAGTAATATTTTGTTTCACACATCTGTATTATAAAAACACAGATGTCAGGAGTAAACAGATGGAATTACATATAGGAGCAAAATCATAAATTTGAGACCATAGTTTCATGTGTTACAGCGCACATAAATAAATGCATAGATTCGTAAATGCCTGCTTACATATCTGAAAACACGGAGACAGCCAATCCTACATACGTATATACATGCACATATATGTTGTAAGACTGGCTCAAAAAAATGTAATATATGGCTCACAGACAACTTTCATAGATCCTTGTAAATTGTCTTTATTTGTACCATTCAAAATTTCGCTTCTGTTATATCATAACATAGAAACTAATACACAGCGATGTTCAGTTTTGACAGTATAATATACTACGATAAGGAAATGTATTTTCCTCTATACACACATTAACTCAACTACTTCGATTGTAAAAAATGGAGAAGTAAAGCACAGTCCACCCACCACCTGCAACATCATAGGAGTTATTTACATCTCCTTAATCGTTTCCGCGATAAATCATACATTAGACTAAATGGAAGCAGTTTATAATAAAATATTTAGCTTATCATACAATATTTCTTTCACGTAAAGTTACACCTAGACGTTTTAATATATAAGAATATTTCCGTCATCATAAATTCTAATCACATTGTGGTTGAATATGTGGAAAAGTATATGCATGTGTACGTACGCGCAGATTGGGATACATATACCGTGGTGCATATGTGTGTTGTGCATAGCAAGAGGAGGAGTGAGAGGAAGATAAATTAAGGTAAATTCAGACATTATATAGATTTAAAAATTATAATACACCTCTTCGCGTGCGGTCGTGAATCAGCTTCTTTATATATATATATTTATATATATATATATATATATATATATATATATATATAGAGAGAGAGAGAGAGAGAGAGAGAGAGAGAGAGGGAGAGAGGGAGAGAGAGGGAGAGAGGGAGGAGAGATGGGGAGATAGATATTGATATAGATAGATAGATGGATAATATATTTATGTACGTGGGTATATATATATATATATATATGTATGTATATATACTTGCATATGTATATATGTATATAGATATGAATAAATATATATATGAATAGAGAGAGAAAAAGAGAGAGTTAAGATATATATATATGTATGTATGTATGTATGTATCGCAAGTGTGTCAGCGCGAACATATGTAGTACTTAGTAATGTGAATATGCTTCGATGGTAGAGTGAATATGAATTAAACTGTGTAAACATGTAAAACTATGTGCATTTCGTGACGAGATTCATTTCCTCACCAGTTTTTCGATATCAAATCAAATTTTAAAACTTATAAATATAATTTTTGGTTGATTTCCCATAGGAAAGTTGGGTTTGATCAACCATATGAGAAATAATATTTCGCTCTATATTTCAATTTCATTCTCTTCCTGCATGTTTCGTACATTTTCTTTCTTTATGTCCGTTCTTGCGTCTCCTCTCTCTCTCCCCCACTCCACCTCTCATTCTTTCTATATATTTAGTATATGTATATATATATATATATATATATATATATATATATATATATATATATATATATATATGCGTGTGTGTGTGTATGTGTATATATATATATATATATATATATACATGTATACAGTCAGGCCTCTCTATATATGTTTAAATATGTATATACCCATACATATTCATGTATATATACATATATATATGTGGGGGGTGGGGTGTAAATATATATCTATATATATATATATATATTATTTTGTTTAAAAGAGTTCCAACACTGTCTGTTTTTTATGTTTTATTTATATTCCTGCAAAACCAATGTGGGATATAGAACATGGAATATACAATATATAATATAAAATAAAAATGGATGGTACAATGAAATAAAGTATGGAATGTCTTATTGAATATATGGAATATGTCTTATTGAGTAGATGAAATACTGAGTGTTCAATATAAAGGATTAAATATATAAAGGCGAAGACGGATTTTCTATACCTTGTGGTATTTCATCATGGCCGGTATGACAGATTTTAACAGTCTGTTAAACCGATGCTGGTGTGTTTACGTCCCCGTAACTTAGCAGTTCGGCAAAATAGACTGATAGAATAAGTACTAGGCTTACAAAGAATAAGACCTGGGGTCGATTTGCTCGACTAAAAAAGGCGGTGCTCCAGTATGGCCGCAGTCAAATGACTGAAACAAGTAAAAGAGTAACAGAGTATTTACATGCTGAAGTCATTAGAATTTTTCCAGCATCGATGTTGCTTCAAAAACTGATTGTGGTTCAAATCAGTATGTTTGAAGAGGGAAATATCTTACATATTGAACCTATATTGAAATATCTTACATATTGAACCTATATTGAAATATCTTACATATTGAACCTATATTGAACCTATATTGCTTAAGATTTTATTTTATATTGAATCAAAAAACGTTCTTTTTAAGCAAATGTACGGAATTCCGAATTGGATTCTCTGTTAAAGTAAATTACTTTTCTCCCTTGAGTATTATGCCATGGCTACTGGATATACATACCTTGGATGCGCGATTTGTTACTTCATTCATTGACGTTAATTAAATCTGATCTTCCTTTGGTAATCGGAATAGATGTACACGTAATGAAACATGTAGCGATCAATTTACACGCATGCTACGACTAGTTTCGAGCTGCTGTTTTGTTTTGTTTTTTAAATGAGTTAAAAAGATCATGTTTATGTTAGTTGTCGTAAAATGCATATAACATTCGAAATAGAATAGTTGGGATTAAATGTTCTTACTATGTTTATGCTCAGGTATATACTTGCATATATCTAAGGAAGTTTAAACGTTATAAGACGTTTGGTTAATATTTATTATATATACTTCACTACATATAATAGGTGAGTAGTATTCCTCTGAGTCTAAAACTAAACGTATGCATGTCTATTTAATTGTCAGCTTAAAGTATTCAATAGCACTCAGAGAAATAAGAAAAAATATTCATAATTAATGTAACAGAGATCCTTATCTCAAAACAGAGTTCAGTTTAATAGACTAAAAATAATTAAGAAAATGTTAAAGAAATTATGTATTCAAAATGAGATTTAATATCTCTTATATTCAAATATTACTTTTTACTATTTATCTTTTACAGAAATTCTTCACCCCCTAAAAGAATAAACAATAAAGGTAAAATAGTACATCATGTGTACGATGGCCCATGACTTAGTGGTTAGATTATTGAGTTTCCGATCGTGAGTTCGATTCCTGGTCATGTGTTATATCCTTGAGTAAGACATTATTTTACATTGCCCCGGTTCACTCAACTGACGAAAATGTGTATAGCAGTAATTCAAATAGGCCAGCTTTGTTACATTATGTCATGGTGAATTTCCACGAGAACTACGTGAAGGGTACGCGTTTTTGTGAGGTGCTCAGTCACCTGCACATTAATTTTACGACAATTATGTTCCGTTGATCGGATAAATTGGAACTCCTGCTATCGTAACGAATCGAAAATTCACTTATCGTGTATAGAGAACACAGCAAGAGGTTAACGATGATCTAAATAATCTTTCTTGACAGTTTCCGGTAGATTAAAATGTAAATATCGTGATCACATATAAACGGTGTCTCTTCTATCTGGTGCTTGTAACTTGTCGTTTGGTTCCCATCTTACTGTAGAGCATCGAACGTTTTTGGATTATTTTGGGTAGCATCATTTGATGTTTACTCTTTTGGAAAACCCGTTTATAACGCATTAGAGAACGTTTTTGAATGCAAATTCATTTTGGTTTTGTGCTGGGCATGTTCCCTTTTCGGGAGTATTCATATGTCGCTTAGAAATTTATTTTCTCATATGTGGGTTTTTGTAGCTCAAAACCCCGGCTGGATTAATACCATTCTATGACTGATGGCAGTTGATAGGGTTCCATTCTGCAATATACTCTTGTGCATGTTTGCAGATTAGAGGACAGCAGATATGTTGGGTCTTCTTCTTGCGTTTCATGCAATTGGATAGGTATTGAAAATCCTTATGGGTACTGTACTTCTGCCAATGTCTAAAACATTAAAACGTTAGCGCTTATAAACTAAAACAGATCGATAGCTCTAGCGTTTGTGTGAAATACGTAAGTGAATTATTGTGCTTCAAATATGGAAATATGGAAATACAAATCCAGTTGTGCAGTATCTATTAATGTAGTTGGAAACTATATTGGTGTCTGTTTCAATACATTTCTTCTCTAATAATTTACTATAGAAGTTTAATTATACTAAATAATATCAACAAAAGGATGTTGTGTAAATTATGGTGCCCGGTGTTTCATAATTTAATGATAATAACAAGGATGGACAAAATAATGTTCAGATTGCAAATTTAATATTAATTGTGTCCATGAAAATTTGATATACAGCCTGAAATACACGACACAGCAAAATAGATATTCAACCAGTGATAAGAACTAATTTAAACTGTAAGAAACGTCACACGTTTGAAATTTCCAACAAATATTTATGTAGATTTTAGCTAATAAATATGGAAATAGTTTAATGCGATGTTTAATTGAAAATATACATATAGTATCAGAAACAAATGTAAGTTAATATCCTTGGTCATCAATAAAGACTGTATTGAACGTGTATTTTATTGAACCTGTACGACAAGTTCTCGACAACAGTAAAAACTGCAACTGTGTCACTTTTTGAAGAGACACTCTAGCTCATTATTTATTCCTCTAATTTTATCGATGTAAGTTGATCACTAAATAAGAACATCCTTTGAAGAATATACCCTTGAAGATTCACCATTATAGAATGCAATTTACTTTTATTGAATTGATTATCTTTATTACACTGTTAAAACTTACATACTGATTTAGAGCTTGAATCAGTATCAAATAATCTCCGCTTGAAATATCTCTATCAGAAATAACATGCTGACTCAGAAAAGAACTAATTAGTCTTCTCAACCTCATAGCAAATTATTTCCTGGAAATTGGGTTCTATTATTAGGATGCTGGCAATTATCTTTCTCGAAACTAATCAAATGGATAAGGTATTTCTTCAGCATCCGTTCAAAACCTGTTTAAAGTCTCCATACTTTTCTATTGATTGGTTTTACTTCATGTCTCACTTCTGTAGTGACGGTAAGGCTTTAGTGAGTTGCAGCGCATAGGTTTCAGTTCATTTTGTTATACTTCATGGTTGATATTTCGGGACATATTTAATAAATGCGGGAGATCACCTTTTAAAGATTTTTCGCGAATAAGCTATATAAAAACGAAGGTGTATGTAACAAAATTATTAGATGCACATGACTTGAAAGCAGCATGAACAACAATAAAAACAATGTATCTATCTATACTGACGGTAGCAATAACGACGCCACTGACCAAAATACTACTACTACCAAGAATAGGATTTATATAATTCGTAGAATATTGTAAATTCTAGTTACACATTTCCTGTGGCCAGCTTCACCGCCCTTCCTTTCATTGATATAGGTAGACATACCACTATGTGAAATTTTTGATCTTTTAGTCAGTAAGAAATGCATTAAAGACGTCTGAGATTGATGGAAGTTTGCAAAGAACGTATCATAAAACCAAGAACTTGGTCAAAATGCTTGCAACAAAGAGAACTCGGCCAAAGGCACCCGAGGTTCGAGATACGGCGTTAACGTAGGTGATGGTTTAAGTCCACCAATCAAATGCTTTTGGTAGGGTTTGAACTCACAAAAGCATACAAGCTGCATCGTGTATTTAAAGGCATCAGCTCCGAATTACTTACAAGTCCAGTAATCCACCATTTTTGATTGATTGACTTCTTAATACTTACATATAGTTAATAGCCAATATTGGCTTGGGCGAGATTTGACTTCAGACCTCTGAGGGTTGAGATACTGTGGTATGATATAAAATAGTAATTCTGATCTAGAAGAAACTTTCTCATTAATATTTTTAATAATATAGTGAGGATATGTTGGGTGTCGTACCAGTTCGTATTTTAAGCAATTGTGAGATAGGTTAAGGCACTTTATTGTTGACTAGTATTCTGTTTTCTGTTATATATTGATTAGAGTGGAAGAACGAAAGATGGGTTAAGGAGAGGGCATTGAGAATAGATGGAAGAATAGAAATAGACGTAGAGATGACGAACAATAGATATTAATAGAATTATTAAATAGAGCATATGTTATGGAATCATTAATTACAATGAATTAACTTTACTCAGGTGCTTGATCCATAAGATGAGAGAGAGAGAGAAAGCGAGAGTAAAAGAAATAGGAGGAGATATACAGATAAAGTAAGCAAAACATCATCACCATCTAATTTGCAATTTAACATTCGCTTCAGTAATTGCAGTTGGTGTGCGTTCAGTAAGTGAAGTGGAATACTCTTTTAGATTTACGTATTTAAAATGAATTCAATAAACACAAAACTCATTATAGGGCGTAGACTTAAAACTTCAACTTTTAATAAATTAAATATTTAGCCTACAACAAGCTATTTATTTAAAATTTTTTCTTTAATTTTGTTAGTTTCAAATGAAAGCATTTGCAATTTATCTCGAATACATCTTGCATATTGGAATTATCGACAACATTTTTAAAATAAGCTTTTAAAAGCTTTCACTTTTCTCCATTAGAGAGGAAGGAATAGGTTTGATTTATCAAACGTATCTTACGTGAACAAAAAAAAACTATATTTCGCTTCAGCAATAGCTGTTAAGTTTTATTCGTATATATTTGAATTCTTTACTCTTAGCATGTGTGTTCTTCATTTAAATGTTTATTAGTTCCTGCCACTATTTGTTTTGTAGTTATGTTATTTATTTGACGAATTCGGAATATTCCAGATGTGTCGGATTTTACAGCATTTCAATATAGTTAATGGACGTGGAAGATTTTTTAAAAAAAGAAAAAACAACTTATAAATTGTGTCTAAGAGATTTAATCATAATTTTGTGAACAAGATGGAATCTTTGTGCATTCTTTTCTCTTTAAATTCATTGATTTTCAACTATTTAATAATGTTCATGACACTCAAAGAATTAAAACTACATTAAAATGCAATCAGGAAAATCTAGTTTACTATGCATTTTGTTAATTAATTAAAGTAATGTTTAATCAGTGAAGTAAATAATGTTTCTTAGATAAAAGCAGAGCATTGAATATTATAAAACTCTTAGAAGCAAAATCACAGTTTACAATGCCATAGCTATGTGCTATTTTGAAGAAACAATATATTATGCTTTTAAACTCTGTTTGTTAAAGGTAGATGCAAATTACCAGCAGCTCATAGATTACATACATAACAGTTTTCCTAGATTCTTCTTCAGATTTCAAAGTGCTAAAAACTAAACTTTCTGTAAAAAATTGAATCAACATCAAATTACAAACGCCACCTGTGTATCACCACAATTAACAGTCATGATGCTGTGGTTATTTGTCTCAACCTAAAACTGTTCGTAGATATGCTTTATTAAAAGCAAAATATATATTAGAGCGAGACGATCATTTTCCAAGCAGCGACACGCGTGATCGCCAGAAGAACGGTTCACCATTGTTGGGGATTGTCAATGAAAATTGACACCCGAATAAATACATTAATATTGCAGAAAGCTTACCGAGGTAACATATACTCGCAACCGAAGCAGAATTCAAAAATGATATGTATGATAAAGTATATAAGTCTTTGACAAAATTATTCTTTCATTTTTACTGAAAACCTTTTCCAACTGTTTGTATTCTCTCTCTCTCTCTCTCTCTCTCTCTCTCTCTCTCTCTCTCTCTCTCTCTCTCTCTCTCTCTCTCTCTCTCTTTCTATATATATATATATATATATATATATATATATATATATATATATATCGTAGGTAGCAGATCTCATATAGATATGTGAGGACAGGGTACCTATCATTGACTTGACCGAAGGAGAGTGAAGCACACACGGTGTTCAAGTGTGTTGCTATTGAATGCCGCTCGTGTCATTCCGATATACGCTGTGAGTTTAATACGCACTGTCAATGAAGCGCTGTTGTCCGACAAAAACTACTGCGTGGTTTCTCTCAACGTTGAATCTAGGTTAATGTATACACATATTTTACTTCAAAAAAGGATATTTATATCCAGTATGGAAATCCCAGGTCAGATACATAATCATTTCATCAGTTCGTGCTATTAGATTAAGGTTGTCGTTATTAAATCCATGATTGAGATATACTAAATTAAAAATTCATCCCATTGAAAGGAAATGATGAGAAGAAAATTTGAACAATCAGATCAAAGATTTCAAGTATAAAGTAATTTCAGCGTTCCTCTTAATTTTCTGCTACATAATATTATGCCAACTACATATTTCATATTAAATGATTTGGTATTTTGGTAATCATAGAATAATCCAAACAATTGCTTAGAGGACAATGCTGTATCATTCAGTTTTTGTTTAGTAAATTTGCATTTGTTAACATGTTCACTTAGTCTCGCAAAAATATGGAATAATGAATAGATAATTTCGTTTCCCATTACGTAATACGCTTCCGTCTTAAATTAGGTTACTTTGAGACAGTTCAAATTCTTCACGCTTTATATGGTGTAAGGTTCACAATTATCCTTTCTAACATAGGATGTTTCTAACATAGGATGTTTCTTGAAAATTGATAGAAATGAATTGATTTCGTGAAGTCCATAGCGTGCTTCTCGGTTCAGCACATTATTACAAATTCTGAAACAATGTAAACAATGTTGATTTCTGCGGCATTTAAAAATGGAACATACAGAAAAACCCGGATATAACTTTACAAACAAACCATTCCAACGCTCTAATTAGCATGTTCAACCAACAAAAGAATTCAACGATATAAATTACTTTTATATAATGTCAATGGGAAGATATATATGTTTTTGCTTGGTTGCGTATAGGAAAAGCTGTTTATTGAGATTTAAATATATAGTCGGTTTAAAAGAGAGTTGTAGATGCGCGTTGTACAAGAAGTTTTAACAAGGGGACGCTTATACCAAAACGATTGGAACGTTTGTATTGAAAAACTAGTTTCTGCCTCTTCAGTTATGTTTCATT
>NC_142933.1:17092329-17097329 GCF_046866305.1 Octopus bimaculoides
AGTGTTTATTTTTTTTTTAAATCTCTTTATGATCAAGTTTAGCCTTCATTTAAATAAAGCATTACCTAATAGTTACGATGATAGCCACCTCATCACAAAGAATAAGATAAGACTCCTTATGATAATGAAAATGATGACCATGATCATGGTCACAATCTTCATAACATTTCGTTATGATCTTCATTAACAGTTCTAATGTTGTAAACATAATTCATTATCAGTTAACAAAAAAATCATTAAAGCCGTACGTTTAGAAAAATGGAACATTTAAACAGTTAGCCACATCACCAGAAGCAGAGATTACCATACTGACGATGCATGCTTGTACGGGTATATTTACGGCAAAGACCGTGTAAAAAAAAAGTGCAGAAATGCGCCATTTGCATTCTGACGATCACTGCTTGATGGTTTTCGTTTCTTACTGATATATTTATATCATTTGCCACAGTACAGTCAAAGGAACTATTTCTGTCAATATCTGCATTAAAGTGTGACATGTCGCTTGTTATTTTCAGCTAATAATACCGCGATTGATATACGGGGTTAATAATGCTTCGGGTAATTACGTTAAAATTGATTTTTCAATCAAAATTTTGAGTATTGAATTTGTCATTGCATGCCGTTCCCTTCTAAAACAAGTGTTATACCAAATCACGGACACGGTCCACCAATGATCTCTGCAAACACAGTATTTGGCGAAAAGCATAAATAGTTATGACATCAGAGAATTTCAGAGTTTTAACACCCAATGTCACACACCAAAGTCCGTAATTCATCCAACCAATAGTCACAATTGTCGTACATCAAGGAATTCCATGATAAATCTGCATGAAAAATGAAGAGCTTGAGAACACTCTATCGAAATACTGAAACATGTAACTATTGCAACGATTGCACCGCGTAAACCATCCAAGTCTTCTTTGTCGAAATACCCCTCTATAATCAAAAGAACTGACAGCTTCTCTTGCCACAAGTACACATTCATAAGCATGAGACGGCAGATGGAAGTGTATACAATATGCAACTTATTTATATGGTGAATTTAACAGATTTTAAGTATTGTTCTTTGCTGGTTTAATGTTCTCGATGACGTCACTGGCTGGCAGAAGAGGAATATTATCCCTATGAGAAGACATCGTGTACATGTGTGTGTGTATGTGTGTGTATGTGTGTGTGTGTGTGTGTGTGTATGTGTGTGTACATGCGTGTATGTGAGCGCACTGTCTGTGTATGTTTGTATTTGGGTGCACGCGCCCTTTTTTGTGTGTGAATGCGGGTTAACTTTTGGATTTAATTCACTAAGAATTTCTATTCTACGAAACGTATTGCTAAAAAGGCATACTAAGTAGCGTGTGCTAAAATAAACCAATGAACTGTAGGTTACATGTTTCACCAGCAACAGATATGAATATGCTGTCTACACACCATTATAAACTACTTTATATCTATGTAAACAGATTAAACTAAAACTACGTAATACTGATGTCTTATACGTTGTCTACGCACAAATATGGAAATACTTAACATTATGATCATTAGAGTTTGCATTATATTTTGAGTCCTAGGACAGACTATGTTAGGGACTGTGCGATATCTGTACTGTATATTTACAGAACATGATATAGCCAAATTCGTATTTACTTCCGAAAGATTGTCTCTCTACTGTATCGTTCATATTCTACATTAACTATTCAATAAATGTATTTGTAGGTAGCATTCATTAGTAAAAAAACGTCCACTCTGTTGATACCTCACCTCGGCGAAAAATCATAAATTTGCAACTATTCCAGGTATAGTTTCCGAAAGACATGACATTTTAGGAACTACGCTTGATTTCCATTTCTCAAAGAAAAACACATAGAAACAACAGTCCGATAGTCTATCCCCTTCATTTTACTAATTCCCTGTATTTTGCATTTAATCCTAAATTTTCCAATATATTTCGTGTCACATCCTTATCGTATCCGACCGTGGTTAATTTCCTATCAATCCAGTAGAATTTGTTATTTTGCTGTTTCATTAGAAAGATCTGTATTGCCTTCCGAGAAGATAGCTCACAGTAGTTTGTAATTTTATTAAATTATGATAGCCGAACAAAAAGAACATGAATTTTCACGTAACGAAACGGCAAACATCCATTGGATTTTGAGGTCGACTAAATTAGAAACGTTTTCTATGTTACATTAGATGGAATATCTCAACTCCTCCCGGAGATGTTAATGTATAAACACACACAGAACCACACACACACACACACATACATACACAGCAATGCATACGTTAGTGTTTGAGTGTGCGTGTTATTTTGTGAATGTGAATGTGTGTGTATGAATATAAACATGTATATATGCATATACATATACTCACAGACCAGACACACACACATATACTAACGAAAAATTTTGTATATATATATATATATATATATGTGTGTGTGTGTGTGTGTGTGTGTGTGTGTGTGTGTGTGTTCGTACATGTTTCCTCATGTGCGCGTGTCTGTGTATGTAAAATAGGCACCATTAAATTTAGCGCAAGTAGTGTTATATGAAAGGAAGACAGTTCATTGAACCACTTTAATTACGGGCAATATTCATGTTATAAGATATTAAATCGCAAACTTGTAAAAGTTGGCAAGAAAATAATGATGTATTTTCTGGACTTCTGGTAAGTTGTTAAGTAACTTGTTTTAAAGGCGCCAATAAGGCAATACTATATAACTTATATTTGATTAAAAACCTATATTAAATTATGGTGTCTCCGTATAGATTGACGTTTATTGTCATATTTGTAATTTACATCTCTGGTTTTGAAGTAAAACAGAAAGAGTCCATTTTGTATATTTGTTTCATTTTTTTTTTCATTTCTCATCGAATACATTAGCGCACAAATGCATATACAACCACATATATAGACATACAAATGTACATATATAAATAAATATAAATTTCGTTTTTGTGAACATGTTAAAACACGGCTATACATTTATATAGCATATATACATGTGTGCGTATATATATACATATGTGTTTGTATATATGCATATGTGTGTGTGTGTATGTATATACTGAATATATGTGTTTATTTATATATATGAATATATAGGTATATATATATATATATATATATATATATATATATATATATATATATATATATATATGTATATATATATATATATATATATAAATATATATATATACGCACATACATACACGCGCACATCGGTGTTTTAGAATGTTTTCAGTTTACAAGAATCGGCATACACACAAACATACAAAATACACACTTGCATAAACACATGTATATATAAATGTATATATATATATATATATATATATATATATATATATATATATATATATATATATATATATATATATATATATATATATATGTATATATATATATTTAGATTGCTATTTCTAGCATTTCATCTTTTTACCAAGCCGTTTGTTGCTAATTTTGAGACCATTTTTATTTGTTTGGTTTATGAAGCAAACGTAACGAATGTAATTTACATATTTCAATTCTGCAATGAACATATCAGTTATATTTACGATTGGAATCTTACTGCTATACTAAAATAATTAACCGCTCTGGAACTTTGTGCCTCTTCAAAAAGAAAGCCATATAAGATGACCAGTCATGAACCTTCTTGTTGGTAGCCAGTTTTCTCTGTCGATCTACATGATGTCACTTTATTGGAAAGTTAAACAGGTTAATACGTTTCTATAATTACTGAATCTGAAAATCGTGGGTGTAATAATATTTACTTTTGGACATGTGTCTAAATAACAATATCAAACGTATATATTTTATTGAATTGGATGTTCAAGAAGTGACTGAAATTTTTAAATGCGAACTAGGGAGTCGAAGTTGAATGCAAGCATAAAATGAAATTAATGTTTTTAATTACGAATGGAAAAGCTGCAGCAGGAACATCGCTCTAATCTCAAGAATCGTCCACATTTGTGTCGCCAAAATTCATTTCACAAATCTTAATCTGGTCATATAATAAGGTGACCAGACATACATATTTTTCTGGTGACAGCTACTGAACTTTTCCCTTCCTTATATCATGAACAGGTATGTTTGACGTTTTAAAAAAAAAAAATAATATCACACAAACACATACATTTATATACTCTATTCGATTTTACTTAATCAATTCAATCTTCTTACAAATATTCTGAAAGACATTATTGCATCTTCTACATTCTTATTTTTATCTCAGGAAAATCTAATGCAACATTTAGTATTTTTGCCAGTTGTTTCATTGTACATAGACATTCATTAGGCTTCGTAACTTCGTTGGAGTTGGCATGTTTTTAATGATATATAACATTATTTAAATACTATTCTATCATTGTAGTATTAAGTTTTCTTTCTCAGTGACAGTACAAAAGAAATAGTCGCCGTAATCGGTTGCATATCAGATGATATCTCATAGCGTTTTAGTGTCTGTGTTCACTTGTTTTTATTTGGATATACGTGGAGTGAAAGGACAGTAATTTTTTTTATTTTGAAAAAACAATCACATACTACTTCAGCAGTTCTTAGGTTTTCTTTAGAGAATGGTCTGGTTATCTGTTTAGTCAGGAATATTTATTTGAAATAACTTCGCTCTATTCATATAATTCAGAAGACTTGTTTCTTCAAAACAAAAACACAAGTAATGATATGCATATTTCTTTCTAAACAACATAGCATTTTGACTGATTCATTGAGTATTACACATTGAGCTTTATAGCAAAATCTTTTTAAGCAATATTTTACTCGGTGATTTCAAGGAGCTGTTATAAACATAGTTTTTGCCAAGTTTGTTTAGATAGGTATGCCATAAAGCTCCCGTATTACTAAATTGTTTGAGGATGTTAAGTAAATCTATCGCTTTGAAATTTCCATGGCATGAAAATATAAATCATTGCTATTAATTAAAACAGTTCAAGAAAACTATGAGCAGTGTACGAAAAGATTACTCAACGAATATATCAAGGATT
>NC_142933.1:17102329-17107329 GCF_046866305.1 Octopus bimaculoides
TGCATACATACATACATACATATATACATGCATACATACATACATACATACAGACAGACATACACGCATTTATATATTATATCCTGTATATATTCGCAGGGCGCATGAGTGTCAGCATTTCGCAAATTTTACCGTTTGAAAAATGGACGTATTTAGTATAAAAGTTTACGATTTGAATGTCTGCGAAACGTTTGCTTGCAATATCTATTGTACTGCCGAATCGTTGTATGCCGAGCTCAATTTTTGGTTAAGATTACTACGTGAATACGTAGATACATATACATATATATGCATATGTATATAGATATATAGGGGCATATGTGGGGGAAGGATATGTGCGTGTGTGTAATTTTTCAACGTTTTCACCATTTTCGAGTAATATGTCATTGGAGCTTTCTTCAGACGTCCTATAGAATAAATGCACGGTTTGATTCCATTCAAATGTCCACAGACTTTCCTGTCATAACCTGATACACACCTACTGTCCTAACATTCTGTATTCAGTAGTAATATCACTTGCTGTGTGTTAATTAAATTTCTCTGTATGATTTCTACTAAGATCTCCCAGAACATAAAGGTGGTCTTTGGACTTTCCTCAGAGACACACACACACACACACACACACACACACACACACACACACACACACACACACACACACACATATGTATGTATATACATATACATACATACATACATACATACATACATACATATATATGATCTCATACAAGCTATGGAAAGAAAAGTCTGAAACTGAAGAAGTAACTTCTCTTCAACATTTGAGAAACCAGATAATGTTTTCCATATAGTTATGAATCCTAGTTCAGAACTGAATATGATTACATTAATCCATTTCGGAATGAAACGAAAATGAAAAAATTCTATATAGAAATTACTAAGCAAATGATAGAAATGTAATTATTGATATTTAAACGAATACAAGGAAACAAGTCCAGCCTCACACTTTGAAATACACCGCTCGCAAATAAGAAATAGAAACAATTCCCAAAGTGCAAACAAATACGTGAGGAAATCAGCCCATAGTTAGGTATATCAAATGTTCACCAGCAATGAGAAATATCCAAAGACTTAGCTCCTAATGTTTAGTCGTTTATCAATAAGCAACGTACGACTCAAACCTTCCTCGTTTGCACATGCTGAGTGCGCTATACCTTCCGTTGTTTATGAAGTATAGGTGTCAGTGAACTACGACAATGGTCGTACAGATAACAAACGCTATATCGGTGTCGTAGAACTTAAATACAGATCTAGATATAAGAAACATCTTTTAAATTGTAGGTGCTATGATGAATGACTTTCCATAACTTGCTGGAAATCCTATCCAAATCCAGTCATTTTTTGTTCCAGGATTTTATATATCTGTGTACATATATATGTGTGTATGTGCCTGTCCCAGTGGAGGCGCAATGGCCCAGTGGTTAGGGCAGCGAACTCGTGGTCATAGGATTGCGGTTTCGATTCCCAGACCGGGCGTTGTTAGTGTTTATTGAGCGAAAACAACTAAATCTCCGCAAGGCTCCGGCAGGGGATGGTGGTGAACCCTACTGTATTCTTTCACCACAACTTTCTCTCACTCTTCCTTCCTGTAATGCCTGTAATTCAAAAGGTCAGCTTTGTCAGACTGTGTCACGCTTATTATCCCCGAGATCTACGTTAAGGGTACGCCTGTCTGTGGAGTGCTTAGCCACATGCACATTAATTTCACGAGCAGGCTGTTACGTTGATCGGATCAACTAGAAACTTCGACGTCGTAAGCGACGGAGTGCCAACAACAACATGTGCCTTTGCGTGTGTGTGTGTGTGTATGTGTGTGTGTGTGTATACATAAATATATATAAATATACATACATCTAATATCTATAAAATTGAAGTGTTCTGTGTGTGTGTACAAACATTTTATGTACCTCAGCAAATTCTACATCTTTCATCCAATTTCTTTAAAACTGTATACACAGCTACTTCATATCCCTGACCTGAACATAGGCTACTTAGAGCTTTAAAACATCGATATTGGGGCGTCTAGAACGATGAGAAACCAACAATAAATGATACCTATTCATTTGCATTAATCAGCTGTCTATAATCTGTGGGGTCTTCCATACTTTTTAAATCTTCTTATAAACATGAAAGAATTTTGTCTATTTATTCACCTGCCATGGTGATTGATTGACTAGGAACATTGTACGCGATGAATATCCAATACCAAGCAATCTTAATCTCCATATTTAAACTGCATTAAACTTTGGCAAGCTTACCCTTACCTACTCTGAGTTACTTGACAAAGTTATGTTCTCTTCCCTCTCTTCTATTTGTTTATATCTTTGTTTACCTTCCAATTATTTGTTTCAGATTAAGGATGCTTATTTACCCAAAGATTATATTTCGACTGCTGCCCATTGTTTCAAATACATTTCAGCATTGTAGCTCTAGCCTTTTTTTTTAAATCCTCACTCATATGATTCGACCTACAGAATCAACCTTTAAATAAGAGTTTTGCTTCCACTAGCGAAAGCTATACGTACCTTTCAGAAAGCTCCGTACAAACTTAACTTTATGCAGCATTTGTTGTTAGCTTTTGCGCAGTTTATGACGGAAGACAGAATAAAGGGGCTCTTGTTAGCTTATCCATTCGGAAAAATGGCTCCAATTGCTGTTGAAAAAAATAAACTCGTAAAGTGGAAGCTTCAACATTTTCCTTCAATTTCATTACACCATTTATGTGGCTGTTTCTGACAAGAAATTTCGATTTCATGTAAAAAACTATATTTTGTAGACATTATTCGTAATCTCCTCCCAAAACACTTCAGTAGCTCTACTTTGCATCGCTTATGTTCTATGATCATTAACGTGCAACGACCTCCACTATAACCAGCCTTCAATCTGATTTTGCGTTGCTAGGTTAATGGGAAACATAGAATTCAGTGCTACTCATAAACCTTCTCGGTAGTTCAGTTATTTGATGAAAGAAATACCACCAAAGCAACTATAAACGTCTAAAGGGCGGGTGCGTTTGCTAGTTTATATATATCTATATATCTATATATATATATATATATATAAGCATACACACACACAACACACAAGCATATATATATATATATATATATATATATATATATATATATATATATATATATATATGTATATATATATATATATATATATATATATATATATATATATATATATATATATATATGTATATATATATATATATATGTATATATATATATATATATATATATATATATATATATATATATATATATATATATATATATATATATATATATATATATATATATATATATATAACTTGCCTAGATACTGTGATTTAAGTTTCCCCAGAAAAATTTCAAATGAAAAAAATCAATTATGCTAACATGAAAAGTTAAACTTATGACAAACTCTCCAGCCACTATAAGTTAAACAATCGAAGACGCTATGTTTCTTAATCATAAATATATTTTCTAAATAAAAATTACCGTTTATTTCCATTTTAAGTTTTACTATAACTTACCGTGTCGTGGATTTTCTCGACGTTTTTCACTATATATGTCTATATATATCGATATAAATGTGGCTGTGTGTATTTGTGCGTATGCGTGTGTGTGTGTGCGTGTGTGCGTGTGTGCGTGTGTGCGCCCGTGTGTATGTATATGTAGGCAAGGATAGTTAAGTAGAATGAATATTAAAGAAAGCTTCATGTATTCTGTGTACATATCCAACTTGGTTTATTTCTTCTATACTACTAGAACTAATTCGTGGGAATAATAACGATCTACACATATTTTACATAGACAGATACACACTCATTAAACACATATACATATTTAAATATACGTATACAGACGCACACACGCGCGCACGCACAAACATATATGTATATATATATATACACCAACTTAAATCTGACTCTATATAAACCCTATTAGATAACATCTGAGCATTTCAATGGTCTCTAAAATTCAGCAAAAAACATAAAATAGATGTAATAAATAGATGAGTATGTGAGAGGGTGTGTCTGCCTGTGCTGCTGTGTGTTTCATTGTACCAGCCGTATGAGAACCTAAGTTTCCAGGTGAATTTCCATGTTCTTGTTTATGTTCCCAGTATATTTTTACATATATTTAAGTACGGGCGTATATCCATTTATATTATTATACATAAATTATTTCTAATTCCATAAACCTTGCTCTCCAGGGAAATATTAAGTTGTTATCTATAAAGCATAGTGCTTCAAGTTGGAATTGCTTTTAAAATTTTGAAATCTCTAACGATCTCATAATTACAACACTTACATTACAAACTCAAATTGAAGATGTTGAACGCGCACAAATATAGTTTTATACATACATAAATATATATATGCATACATGCATACCTATATATACATACATAAACACCTTAAACATTTCAAACAAATTTATTTTAATATGGGGTCGGATATTTGGCAGTAATTACAGCTTGGATTCAACGAGATATGGACTCGTACAAAGTTTGAAATATATGTACACATATAATGGACAAAATCACAAAAATTCCAAAGAAACTTTTGTCCATTCTTCAACTAAAACAGTCTCCATTTCTTGCAGGGACGATGGTGGAAGATATTGACTTACCTTTCTAAAATGCACCAAAAATATTCACTAATACTGAGATCTGGTGACTCTGGTTGTCATATAAGTTGTTCAACTTCACTAGAATTTTGTACGTGCCATTCAGTAACAAATTTAGCTCGCTGAAATATTGAGTTTTCCTTTGGAAATAGTTCCGCAAACATAGGATGAATTTGATCAGACAACATTCTTAAATAGTATTGACTATTAATTCAGCCATGAAGGGAATCCATTCGGCAAGCGGATTTTCAAAATATAGCCACCACCCCACTATCATCACAGATCCTCCTCCGTGGATAACAGTTACAAGAAAGCAGTATGCGTCAAATGCTTCTGTTGTCTCCACTCGTATACTCG
>NC_142933.1:17112329-17219829 GCF_046866305.1 Octopus bimaculoides
GATTCTTGTGAACGTTCAGTGCCGTCCAATAGAAGGCATTCCTTTTCGATTTAAACCCTGGCGCCTCGTGTTATTAGCCAAAGCAATTATCAGCATCTTACATCATAAAGTTTACGAGTAAATAGTATATAAATGAAATATACTATCATACGTATATGTGTAGAAGGGAACAGAAACGTAAAACAGTGAAATATACCAATTTGGTAGTGAAACGTGATGGCAGTTAAGTTAATTGCTCGATGTAGACATTTAGTTAATTAATCTATAATATAATAAATTTGATGTAATTATATTTAAATACGCAGCATATTAGTTTTATATATAGGTATGAAACGGGTACACGAATAGGAATCTGACCTATTTAGTATCTATCAATTTTAATATATTGGATTAGCATTATATCGCTATCATACCCATATGCAGTGGGGAAGGAACGAGGATTAATCTAAGTTCCTAATATCTGGCAGATGTACTTCATTGTACATTCCAGTAGTGTTTTAAAATATGCATAGAATTCAATCTCATGTATTAATATGTCAATGTATGGATATAATATTGCATTAATGGGTAATAGATTGAAAGTAATTATAATTGAATTGGTAGGTGTGTACATTCGATATGAGGGTATAAAAGTGATGAATTATTCAAAGCAAATCTGCCTTTCAAATATTTTCCAATAGTTAATTTTGAAAAATGAAGCACGCATAGTTTTACATTCAATTACTATGATAAATTTAAAGGAAGAAAATATATGAGAAATTGATACAGGTAAAATTAATTTCAACAAAAGGAAAACAAAAATCTCCTCTGGTTAGAAAATATCTGAATGTGCAATTAAACATTTAGATATTATTCGCAGAAAGGTATTGAGTATATTGTAGTACAAGACATAATTTTTAATGATATGCCAATTTAAATATAAAAATTCCGGAGTATATATACAGAGACATATAGACAGAAATACACGGACACAAACATACACGCAGACACGCACCCAATGACACATACTCACACACGAACACAAGTATATATCAGTATATGAATATGTATGTTCTATATTGCCTATTTAATTGACAGGGGATTTAGTTTGTTTGGACAATCGATATCTCACCAAATTTTTAAGAAAGTAAATATTCAATAGAATAATGTCGATTTCCAAAGAAATTCTACTAGTATATATATATTATTTAAAAGATTTCCAACTCTGTCTGCTTTTTATGTTTTATTTATATTCTTATAAAATTAATGTGGGATATAGAATATGGAATATATAATATAAATAGTAAAATGAAATGAAGTATTGAATGTCTTATTGAATATATGAAATATTGAGTATTAAATATAGAGAAGTAAATATATAAAGGCTAGTATACGTTCATGACTACTGGCTGTTCTTTTGTCTTTTATACCTATTCCTTTGGACAGCAGCAGTAGGTGTTTGACTATTTTTAGAAATGATGCCAAGTTTATTTTTAGAAATGATGACATCTGAGAGATTGTTTGTGTTTTAGTTATAGGGATACGATTTTTAAACCCCAAGTAAGATAAATTTAATCATTGTTTGTTAAGAGTGGGTTTGAATTTCTTAATAAAGTCCTTTTCTTTGCGTTTTCTATCAATTCCATTCAGGTTGTAAAGTTTATGGAATGGAAATATCATAAACGTTTCACGACCACATGTTGTCAGATGGTTACTCAGTGGTATTTGGCTGACCTCTGGGTTTTTAATCTGTTGTCGATGCACACGTGAGCGTTCCGATAGTGCATTACCTGTCTGCCCAACGTACAGTTCTTCACAATTAGGGCATTTGATGCAGTAGATTAAATTTCTACTTTTGCAGTTCATGTTCGCATTGGTGAATAATTTCTCTGTTTTTGTGTTCATATATGGGCCAGTATGAATTGATCGGCATGTACCGTATCGGCTATCATTGCATTTGGACACAGTGAATGTTTTATTTTTGTTGCTGAGGTCAAACCTTGCCTTTGTTAATAGCTTTTTTCAAGTGTTTAGGTTGTCTGTTACTGACAGTTATACTTTGATCTGTAATTATATTTATCAATTCCTTACTTTGTGCAAGGACCGGTAAGTTCACTTTAGCCATATTGAAGATGTTCTGCTGGCCTGGATTTTGTGTCACTATAAATGGTATGGTTTTTTTCCTGTTTTTCTCTTCTTTGCGGTGTCTTCAGTTGTTGTATGGGTATTTTCGAAGCCCGCTGAATACCATTTTCTATAAGTAGTGACGGGTTCTTTTGCTTCAGCAGAAATTCTTTCAGTTCCATCAGGTGCTGATTTCTGGTCTTTAAATCCTCTACAATTGTACAGATTCTTCTGGCTACGCAGTATGGGATGTTGCGTTTTGTATGGGGTGGACGGCACGATTTAAAATTCAGGTATTGGTGTGTATCTCTGTGTTTACAATATATATCTGTAGTAATGGCGGTGTTATTTTTAACTACCATTATATCTTGAAATGATAATTTGGTACTGCTCATCTCCTTTGTAAATTGGATGAATGAGTGTAAGTTGTTCAGGAGGGTGTTGAATTCTTCCACAGTGTTTTGAGATTTTGTCCAGATTATAAAGCAATCGTCGAGGTATCTCTTCTATGCTTTTTCAATATAATCTGGACAAAATCTCAAAACACTGATGTGGTCACCGCAGTTTTATTTTGCTTTACCCTCCTACTACATGAACTTTCTGCACCTCTCCTAGGCGACTACTGGTCTTACATAAACAATATTGCCCGGACTTGTGCCTGGGAGGGTAACTTTCTAGGTGCAATCCCATTGTCAGTCATGGCCGAAGGGTGTCTCTCAGCAGTGTGTATATATATACATATGTATATATACATTTCTATATATTTATAGGTATATATAAGTAAATATATGTATGTATATATCTCTGTCTCTATCTCTCTTTGTCTCTCTCTATCTATCTCTGTCTCTCTCTCCCTATATATATATATATATATATATATATATAGAGAGAGAGAGAGAGAGAGAGAGAGAAAGAGACAGACAGAGAGACAGAGAGACAGAGAGACAGAGAAAGATAGATAGATAGATAGATAGTTAGATAGATATACATATGTCTATCTATCTATCTATCTATCTATATATCTGTCTATCTATCTATCTATATATCTATATATCTGTCTATCTATCTATCTATATATCTATATATCTGTCTATCTATATATATATATATATATATATATATATATATATATATATATATATATATACATATATATATATACACTCTTCTATCTTTTCTCTCTTCAAAGAAAATATTTCTCCTAGCGTTCACTATTTCCCTCTAGTTCTGGTCCATCGTCTCTCCGTGATTGTTTTCTTTCGATTTTCTTGTATGTCTCCACTGTCCTGTTTCTGTTCCCAACTTTGACCCTCCATAAATCCTAAACTTTGTTTTAGAATTTATGGGAGCAATTGCTTTTAAAGACTCATATTATCGCTGAATTTTCGAAATGAGGAGTATATAGACAGGCGACAAGCGTTAAAAGGTCGTTTCTCTGTTTACTTGTCCCCTTTTCCATTTTTTCCGTTGTTTACGTATTTCATGTTGTTTACACCGTTGGTGACGTCCTGTGCCCATATACATATGTGTGTGTGTGTGTGTGTGTGTGTGTGTGTGTATGAATTTATAGATACATACGCATACATATTATTTATTATTATTATTATTTTATGTTTGACTTTTGTTTTGCATTTGTACAAGTTGGATCCAAGTCTCACCCAGAGACCTTAAGAGACAACAAGTTAGAAGTTCATGTAGGTGTTATGCTTAGGGTACCGTATTTGTACAGTTTAGTTTTGTTCAAGTGAATGTTTAAGAAACCATAAGAAAAGTATGTGTTTGCTTTAAAATTTGAGATCACATATTATTATTATTATTATTATTATTATTATTATTATTATTATTATTATTATTATTATTGTATAAAATTCTGTCTTTAAGTGTATTGTGAAAGGCGTGTCGTGAGGCCCAACAATCCGAGTTCTTTTACAATGTTTAGAAGAACAGAAGTTCCGCTGAAATAAGTGTATGAATCTTAGGGCAATACGTTGAATATGGTCAAAAGTAACTCATCCTTCTTTAGTCTCTTTTACCCAAAGCCAGGGACCTTTAATTCACGCATTTAAACACTCAGTCGTGATTAAATGCATATGTGTGTGCATGCGTCTGTGTGTGTATGGGCATTCCTGTGCGTCAGTGTTTTTGTGTGCGTATATGTGCGTTTGCGAGCATGCGTGTGTGTATTTGTGCCTGCGTGTGCGGGCGGGTCCTTGTGTGTATGTATATTGTGTAGTTAATATATATCGTGGTTTCAGTTCAGTCCTACTCTGCTACACCTTCGGCAAATACCTTACGCTGCAGTGCCTAGCCGATTAGTCGCAGCGCAATATAAGCAACACATATTCCAGTCCAGTACTTCAATTACAATTGTGTAGTGTTATCCATTTGCGCGCCGGAAATATCACCTGTCACAATCGATCGGGCCAAACACGATCAAAAACATTCGATGAAGTTGAGATAAGGGTCAGACAAGTTTTCAAGATGTATCTCATTAAACAGTCTAAACATAAATATCTGCTCCATATTACTCGTTAACATAGTTCTCAGAGAGAATGAGCATGCCTCTGAATGTGAACTAGAGCTACGTGAAATACAGCGTTTTGTTCAAACATAACAGCCACCATAATACAATGTAACTAGGCTCCCACACTTCAAACTATATTTAAATTAAAATCGGAATCAAAGCAAATGCCAATTAAACAATGTACCGAAATATATGCAATTGTGTAATTAGGATGGATCATGTTTAAATGTGTGATCAAAGGAAGTGTTGATCAATACTTAATGAAACATTACATTTCAATATTGCATATTGCTTTATCAAAGATAGAGTTGGTAATAACTTGTGAAAGTAAAGATTACATCTGCGGCAACTTCAGGAATAAATTATATAAACAATCCGTCTGTTGTAACCCCCACACCTGCACATCACAAACTTACGTACATACATATAAATAAATATGTATAAATTTATACACACATATATATATATATATATATATATATATATATATATATATATATATATATATGCGTGTGTGTGTGTGTGTGTATGTGTGTGTGTGTGTATGCGTGCGCGTGTGTGTGTATATATATATATATATAGAGAGAGAGAGAGGGAGAGGGAGATATAGTAGATAGATATAGAAATACATAGATATACATATACATATATGAGAGGTATACTTCTATATTTAAGAGATGAGGAATTATATACATTATTTACATTATTTACATTATTTACATTATTTACAATTGACGGATCTTTGTCCTCCTTTTCGTTGTTGTTAACACAACGTTTCGGCTGATATAGCCTCCAGTCTTCATCAGTTGACTTGGTGAAACTTGGAACCTGGTTTCTCATTTCAGAGGTAGTTTTCGATGTAATTATTATTGTTGTTGTTGTTGTTGCTGTTGCTGTTATTAATATTATTATTATTTTATGTTTGACTTTTGTTTTGCATTTGTACAAGCTGGATCCAAGTCTCACCCAGAGACCTCAAGAGACAACAAGTTAGAAGTTCATGTAGGTGTTATGCCTAGGGTACCATATATTTGGATTTGTACAGTTTTGTTCAAGTGAATGTTTAAGAAACCATAAGAAAATTATGTTTGCTTTAAAATTTGAGATCACATAGACAGTATTTTACAGGTCACAGGCTGGAATCGATCTCGGAATCTTGGGGTTAGTACCCGCGCTCTTAACCCTATTTCGTAGTGGTTAAGAGCGTGGGCAACTAACCCAAAGATTCCGAGTTCGATTGTAGGCTGTGACCCAAATCATAATAATAATAATAATAATAATAATAATAATGATAATAATAATAATAATAATAATAATAATAATAATAATAATAATAATAATAATAATAATAATAATAATAATAACATCGAAAAATAGCTTAGGAATGAGGACCCAGATTCGAAATTTCCCCAAGAGACCTGATGAATGCTGGAGAGTATATCAGCTCAAACGTTGTGTTAACAACCAAGAAGATGAGGAGAAATATCCGCAAAATGTAAATAATGTAAATAATGTATACATGAGGGTATTGGTATCCAGAAAACCGAAGATTTTTTACTATTATTTTTATTCTCTTATTTCCCTTTATACCTCGTATATCCATATTTCTCGACAATAACTCCTCATATTGAACGCTAGTATTTCCCCTCTATTTAACTGTCTCGTAACGTCTCTCATAAATGGATATCCATAATATCCCAGAAAGAGTTGTAAGACTGCCTTTCTCTTTATAAATGTGCTATAAATTTCATACAGCCTTGGTTTTGTTGTCTCATTTTATTTAACATGGTTGTGTGTGTGTATGTGTGTGTGTTTGTGTGTGATGGAGGAAGTGAGCATATGTCTACACAAGCATTTGATCACCATGAATCAATTATCTGTGTGATTGTTCGGTAAGAAACTGTCGAAACTTCATGCCTTGTCTAAGAACCGGAAAGTTCATTGTTATGTATATGTAACCTTAGACGACGTATGAAGTTTCGACAGTTTGTTACCGAACAACCACACAAATGATTTGTTTGTAGTGATCAAATGTCTGTGTAGGCATAAGCTCATTTCCTCCATCACACACACACACACACACACACACACACACACATATATATATATATATATATATATATATATATATATATAATATGATAAGAAGAAAATGGCAGGCGTAACAGGCAAACATCAAGTTATTAACATATTGTCAATTCTCTGTTACCATATTCAACTCATTCAAATTACAAATTAATAACTTAAAATTCCAATTTGAAGGGATATTTAACTCGCTATTTTCAAATTGCAATTTTAACTTATTAATTTGCAATTTCAATGAGTTGAATATCGAAATAACTCTAGGTAACTGGGATGTGACAATATGTTAATAATTTGATGCCTTTCCGTTAAACTCGCCATTTTCTTCATAACGTACGCTATGTTGAAGTATACACATATATATCGAATTGAAACAAGCATCTATTACAATATACCTGGACTTTGCAATGTGTGTAATATTTTTGCCTATTACTAAATAATAAACGCCCATACTATTAATACTGGATTCCCGGATATTTCATCGATATATATAGGATTAAACCTGGGAACATTGGATGGTAACTTGCTTTTTAAAAGGCAACCTTATAATAACATAATATAAATGCTCAAAATTACACACACACACACACACACACACATATATATATATATATATATATATATATATATATATATATATATATATATATATATATATATATATATATATGCATATATATATATATATGTATAGTTCTATATTTATATGTATGTGTATTTATGTATGTATATGTGTAGTGTTTATATATATATGTATGTATATATGTAAATGTATGCGTTTAGATAAGTGTGTGTTTGTATGTGTGTGCGTGTGTGTGTGTTTGTTTGTGTGTGAACGTGTGTGAGTATAAAACTAAACTGCACAGGAAATTATATCCGGTGGTCTTTTATAAATTTTAAGCATATAAAATAAGTACCATATACAGATTTGTAACAATCGATACTGCGAACCCAAAACCTTCGCACGTGTATAATATGATATAATATACATATATATATATATATATATATATATATATATATATATATATATATATATATATATATATATATATATATATATATATATATATATATATACATACGCAGTGCATTGGACGCTCTGCAGCTATGGTCTTGACAGCAAAAAATTAATACGAGCACAAACCTGAAGGCATCGTCGAAAATAGAAATGCAAACATCCTATGTGATTTTATGGTTCACTTCGACCATCAGATAGAGAATAGGAAGGCGGACATAGTCTTAATTGAGAAAGAAGACAAACTATGCTGGATCATAGATATAGCATACCCAGCTGACAACGAGGTATGCTAGAAGGAAGAACGAAATGTTGAGAGATATGACAGGTTAGCTTGGGAAGTTAAGCAGTTGTTGTCGATGAAAAAGGTAGCAGCAGTACCAATAATTGTTGGAGCCCTGGGATAAGTGAACAAACATCTCCAGATGTAGATGGAACAAATAGGGGATGCAATAAGTGTGGAGCACTTGCAGAATATAGCACTGCTTGGATCCACTTGGATACTCCGGAAGGTGCTCGAAAAAGAAGAGATTTTACCTTATTTTATTGGTAGTGAACGGCTGTACATCTCAAGCTTTAGAAGCGGTGCCAAGGTCACAGAAAACAGACAAGGTCACAGAAAACGAGAAAGCAACCACAATCTGGGATATGCCAATACACACAGATAGAGAAATTAAGGCAAATAGACCAGATATAGTTGTCAAAGATCATGAAGAAAAAAAATGCTTTCTAATTGATGTATCAATACCAGCAGAGATGGAAAATCTTTCAAAATACAAAGACCTGGAAATAGAGGTAACTCGAATGTGGAATCTAAAAACAGAAACAATTCCTATTATAGTAGGTGCCTTAGGTATAATAAAACAATATTCAGACAAATACATAACAAAAACACCAGGACTTACAAATATATATAGCATACAGAAAATTGCACTACTGGGCACTGCACACATCCTACGCAAAACACTTTCAATACAGTAACCATAAGAGCACCACAGCAAACCACAGCACATACCCAAGGCACACAGAGCTGCGCTCGGTAGTGAAGTGAAAGCACGTTATAAAAATAAAACTACTGAGTAATAATAATAATAATAATAATAATAATAATAATAATAATAATAATAATAATAATAATAAACAACCTGAAGAGGCCAAATGCATAGTGTGTGTCTTTGATAGGTAACGAAAACCAAAGAAAACCTAAAATACAGAAATGAAAACAAAGAAAACCTAACAATAGTTAACACTTTATGTTACATGTCGGTGTCTCCGAAGAAAATCATATTTCAAATATCTCGAACAGGCAGATTTGTCAGAGATGCATGGGAAGCGATGCCTGATGCAGAGAATGGTATAACAACATAATGAAAATGCCTAATGCAGCAGTCGTCTAAGTTTTAATTCATTGTTTTAGTTGATGAAAGAGATTGACCTCTTTGATCCTCATACTATTGATATTAAACTTTCGGGAAATTTTGAGTAGAACCCATCTCTGCCTGTATCTGGCATGGTGTGCTTGTCTGCATCTGTTCTTTTAGATATGCAATCTAACGGTTTCTACTCCGATGTAAATATCGCCACATTTAAGCAGTTGTCATCTACGCTATTTCTAATATTTCAATGTTAGATCTGGGAAAGATCCAAGTATATAAACAGTGCAATTTAAATAAAATTCTCAGCATCACGAGGTGAATACTGTGCAAATCGCAGAAATCATTATCGATAAATTCATATACCTTCATGTAGACGTGAGTTCGGGGGAGGGTGTCAAATCTCACATATATGTTCAAGTGGGTCTAAGTGAATTTGTGTCCGTGTCTGTGTCTGTGTCTGTGCGTGTGTCTGTGTGTTAGTCTGTAAAGTTGCATGGTACATATCCAGTGGAATATTTTGCTATATTTCAATGTGTATATTTATTGGAAAGACGATACAATGCTGACTTAAAATAAAGGAATGAAAACAGAAGGCATACATATCAGTAGTTTACTCTTTATCTTATATTTCAATATTCCGGCATTAAAATGCATATCAAAGCGGTCATCTACGTTAATAAACTAAAACAATCGATTGAAAGTTAGACGACAGAACCATGAAGCATATAGATTATGTTGATAAAGATTTGCACTGCATGCGACTTTCCTTTCCATAGATCTGACAAAATTATACCAGCTTGACATTATCTGCCATTTCCTTAGGATTTCTACACTAACGGAGCATAGTTTCTTCCGTTACTACTAACAGGTTTCATACTTAGTATATTATCCTTTATCAATATAAATACACAATACGCACTGATACACACACACATGCATATACACACACGCCCACAAACACAAAATTACACACACAGATACACACATACACACATACACACACACACACACACACACACACACACACACACACACACACACACACACACACATATATATAATATATATATGTATATATATATATATATATATATATACACACATACATAGACACACGCATACATAGACACAGACATGGCAGAAGTAAATAGACAGACTTATAGTCCTTAAAATTTATCTAATGTTTACAAGACATGTCCTTTGCATTTTTCAATGCAACGACCCTATTATGCATGGTACTGATCAGATGACGAATATTCTCTTGAGGAATTTCTTGCAAATTTTCATGGAGTAATCTGAAAAACTCTGACTTTGAGGATACTTTCTTTTCCTTTTTATGAGGTTTTCTGTCCATTATGCCGCAGAGGTTTTCTGTCCATTATGCCGCAGAGGTTTTCTATAGAGTTCATGTCTCTTGACTGGCTTGGCTACCGAAGGTTTTTATTGCCTTCTCTTCCAACCAATCATGGGTCTTTTTAGCCATGTGACAAAAACAACATCTTCCATAAATAAATAAGTCTTCTTTAATCTGTTTACCACTGGAGAAGATTGGAAGTAGTCCTTTCTGCAATATGGATATATGTTTCCTTCACACATTACCAGCTTCAAATCGCTCCCCGGTCATCACAGAATAGCTGCAGTGTTTAGTGTTTGGCTGCAATCTTTCCTGTACAATTGTTGATCACAGAGTCTCTACACCCACATTCGAATACCGTCAGAAATTCGAGCAAATCTGGAATCATCAGAGAATATGACAGTGTCACAAAATGCGAGTGGCCTCACAACCATCTCACTGCCCCAATCTTTTTTCCGCTTGGTATTGTTTGTTCGTAGAAGTGGCTTCCTTCTTGCCGCTTGTGGAGATATCTGATAGAGCCTCTTGGACTGATAACTTGTTCTGCTATGTTAGAGGCTTTGCAATGAGGACCATTCTCTTAACGAAGCGAAGAGTCCTGGTCGTGCTGGACGGAATGACCTGGACTCTTTATCCTCTCTGGTGAATTGCACATTCATTCTATTAAATTTAGCAGGTGGGATCCCAAGGTTTCCTGCGATTTAACGATGAGTCCACTTTCAGATTGATCCACAAAACGGCATCTTTGGAATTTAGACATTTCCAAGGCTATGTTTAAGGAGTCACATATAGAACCTGAGACAAAATTGTCAATCAATAAATAATACAAACATTTTCAAGTAAAAATAAACATAAGACGATGTTTTATGGGATGCCTATTTACTTCTGTCGTGTGTGTGTGACAGAGAGAGAGTGTGTGTGTGTGTAGAGAGAGAGAGAGAGAGAGTGCGTGTGAGTGTGTGTGTGTGTGTGTGTGTGTGTGTGTGTTTGTTTGTGTGTTTGTGTGTGTGTGTGAGTGTGTGTACACTCATGTGCACATATTTACATACCCACATAAATGTATGCATAAATGCATCCATACGATCGTACATATCTCACCATTTCTCTCTTCTGGATAACAGAAAATGCAGTTTCGCTTAAGAAGTTCTCAGTAAGCTTGAATATGACCTGAACTATTATATCTTATAAATGTCGTTTTATTAAACTGCGTCGAATTTATTGCTTATCGTGTGAATAACGTATCGAGAGAGATCTGTAAAAGATAACGGGAAGCTGTACTGATCAAGTTACATTGTCTTTTTTGCAATTAAGTCAGCTAGTTTAATATTTAATATCTCTTATAAACAGCTACGCTCTCACTCTGAACAAAACACTTGCAATTGTAACAGGTTATATATTTATATGTGAACAAATATTCCTGACAATTTATTATCATCAGTAATGAGATATTTTGTGTGACAATATGAATGCTTCATTTTAAAAGCATTAGTGTTGACTTTTTTTGCAGACGTGAATTTATTATTTTTCAAACTAGCAACACCATTTTTGTGGTTAAAGTAAAACATATAAATATATGAGTCTTGCAACTTATATAATACGAATATTATATTCGAAGTATACCTTAACAGAGGTAATTCTCAGAATTCTAGCATAATAATTTAAATTTAACTTTAGTCACAATTCTTCGTGCTTATAGAAACTGATGAATATAATTCTTAATTTCGGGAGAAAAATATTAGCCTTACGATATAATTAAATAATATAAATTTCGTATATCCTTAATTTCTCCAATAACTTCTCTATCAATTACTCTTTCTCCCTCTCCCCATCCTACTCCTTGAGGCTAACCTTCTAGTCTTATATTAAATCCCATCTCTGTCGTTAAGTCGTTCTTTAGCGGGTGTAAGTAAATCAAACAGATTACCAGCATGTACATCGGTTATTATACATGCGTTTGTGTGAGTGTGTGTGCAGGAGTGTGTGAGTGTATGTGTGTGTGTGTGTGTGCGTGCCTGCGCGCGTGGGTAAGGGCTTAGATAAGGCTTATATGAAAGATGAAACAAACTTCATTTCTAAGTTGAAGTAGTAAATATTCACAATACAAAGAGAACTATAATGGAGAAACCAGAGTAAGTTTCATGAACAGAGCTAAGGATCCATAAACAGCAAATTAACTATCACTCTTTTCGGTATGATCTATGTAATAAACATTAACACAAATTTGAGTATCGAAAAATTAATATAGCTCACTATTTGAATTAAAACAAAATAAAAATGCTATATTAAAGTTTCCAGTCCGAACATAAACCAGAAATAATAACTGACATCGAATACAATTGCATGCGGACAGATAAGCCCAAGGAAAGGTTAGGCTCATACCACGAGAATAGGAAAAGCAAAACTCCTGCACAGAACTCTTTTAGATTATATCTCCGTTAAGCGGATTTCATTAAAATTTTCACGTACTATTTAAATTGCTTCGCATTTATTTGTTTCGAATATGGTGCGTTCATTACACAACGTTCATTAACATTAACGCGCATGATAGTGTGAGCCTGGTTTTAGTGTGTGTGTGCGTGTGTGTTCGTGTGTGTGTGTGTGTGTGTTTGTGTGTGTGTTCTGCATTAAGTTATTTCTGTTTCATTTACATAAATTATATGACGTCATAAATGTTCACTGTTTTCGTATATGACTCATTCGTATGACTGCTGCAGTTATGATAGGAAAAAGCACGGTACGAATGAGGAATATTTAAGAATATATGTAGATAATTCTTCTCTTCTCTCCAGAAAAAAGATATATGCCATTGTAATTCGTTGTGAAAATGTCTGCTAGTATCCAAATTGGGTTATAGCTTTTGGCTCATTTTATTTATATATGCGTCTGTGTATTATGTAGGTGCATTTATGTGTTAGCGACAGAATGTGTATATTCATACACATATACCACAGTTGATTTTATTGTCACTTATAATTGTTTATCTCATATATAAATTTCAAACATCTCTTTCACAACGTCCACCATGACTTTATGCCAAATATAGAAAAAGTATCGGCAATAAACTCCATTAGTCAACTTTTGTACATTTTCAAATGGAGTCCGCTACTGGTTACATTTAAAATGCTTTTTCAACAGTCAATTTTCTTAGCAAGGAACAACGTAGTTATTAATATGATAAGCTGAACATTACTACTTCATAGTCAGCCTGTGAATACTTCAGCACATTCTCATGGAATTACGCACCTTCTCATGGAATATTCTGGAATGTCAGAATAGAAATAGTCCGACACTCCAATAGTGTGACCAATCTACTCACAAAGGATATTGGTTATCGAGCCAGAAACATATCTCCATCACTGTCTCTTACCGCCAGGCTTTGGTCTATCGATATATGGGACCCTCTAGTGAGGCTGGTCTTATTGCATTTACGTAAATGTGACACATCTACAAGAGGCGTAAATGAGTGTCATTAATCAAGAATATATGATGTGTGTTATTTGATATATCTGTATGTAAATGGGTGTGTGCATGTGTGTATGTATTGCTAGACATTACTTTGAAATTTAATACGCCTTAGAATTACTTAGGTATGTAAACTGATTAATGGCGCTCTCATTGAAATATTGTAGTATTTGTTTCTAATATATATTTCTATGGGTGATGATTATTACTGATGTCCATATGTGCAAACATTAGTGTGTAATTTTTGCATGTGCGCGTGTATGTATGAGTGTATGTGTGACTTACCAGTTAGTAGTACAAAGAAATTATGGCAAATATGTTGTGTACTTATCAAAATATTCATTTATCGAAATATATATGCACATACCTACTATATATATAATACGAAATGATATTAACAGTCCTTTGTATAAACGGTTATTTCATATGTATAAGTGTGAATGCGTCTTTCTATTAGATATTCTTTCTTTATATGCATATATATATGTGTGTGTGTGTGCGTATGTTTTTGCCTGTGTTTATGTGTGCGTGTCTTTGTATATATATATATATTTGACCCATATACCTAGGGCTATAATTCCTCAACATTAATTCCTCAACATTTTGATAGTAATAAAATGACCTGATACTACTATGACCAGTGAAACATCTAGATTCTAATACTTTTATAGCCTTGTCCATGCATACTGCTTACACCTTCCCTCTCTTTAGAAGTAATTGTCCCTTTGCTATCACCACTAGATAAGAAACAATAGAATTCTGAGACAGTTAGAACTTTTGTCTAGAATCAATTACTAGCCTGATAGACCCTGCTATGTCAAGATGGACTTATATATTCTTCCTCTGCTCTCTCCCACTTGGTTTTAATATGTTGCCACATTTGTAATATGTCTTTTTTTCTACATTTTTTCGTGCAGCTGAAGATTGCTCTTCATATTGCATTTAAGGTAGTGCTCACATTACTTAAATAAATTGAAGTAGCATGAAACGTGCGTACTGCAATCACTTTTGAAATCCTGTTTGCTTATTGTTTGATTTTAATCACCCATCCTTTTGGGATGTGATATTCGGGTGCCTTCGCATAAGTACCATATTCAAGCCTTGAATCTATATCTAAACCGTATATATATATATATATATATATATATATATATATATATATATATATATATATATATACATATGTATACATATATATATATATATATATATATATATATATATATATATATATATATATATATATATATATATATATATATATATATATATATATATATTTAATTACACACAATATAAATATATATGTGTGTGTGTATAAATATGTATATGTATGTGTTTATATATATAGAGAGTTATTAATATTTCTAAGTCTCTCTAAAGGAGACTACGGCAGCGGTACTGGAAAATAATAGTTATCGCCAAGCCAACATGGCAGTCCCAAAATTAGGACGAAAGCTGCCGTGAATTAGCTCCAAGAAGCCATCGCCTCTAGGTAGCTATGTGACACATGAAACCTGTGTCCTTTATAACCTTCGAACAGGGGAGGTCAGCAGTGTCCCCCTGCTGGTTTGGCATCTGCAGACTAGTTTCAGGGTGTTGCCCCTTGTCAATGCAGAGCAACCAAGCCTTAGCCAGGCGGCGCTGCTGACTATCTGCTCGAAGGTTATTTATCTAATTTCAGTGGAATCTATCCACTGGTTTTCAGAAATAGAGTTATTAATATTTCTAAGTCTCTCTAAAGGAGACTACGGCAGCGGTACTGGAAATTAATAGTTATCGCCAAGCCAACATGGCAGTCCCAAAATTAGGACGAAAGCTGCCGTGAATTAGCTCCAAGAAGCCATCGCCTCTAGCTAGCTATGTGACACACGAAACCTGTGTCCTTTATAACCTTCGAACAGGGGAGGTCAGCAGTGTCCCCCTGCTGGTTTGGCATCTGAAATTAGATAAATAACCTTCGAAATTAGATAAATAACCTTGGAGCAGATAGACAGCAGCGCCGCCTGGCTAAGGCTTGGCTGCTCAGCATTGACAAGGGGCAACACCCTGAAACTAGTCTAGTCTGCAGATGCCAAACCAGCAGGGGGACACTGCTGACCTCCCCTGTTCGAAGGTTATAAAGGACACAGGTTTCGTGTGTCACATAGCTAGCTAGAGGCGATGGCTTCTTGGAGCTAATTCACGGCAGCTTTCGTCCTAATTTTGGGACTGCCATGTTGGCTTGGCGATAACTATTAATTTCCAGTACCGCTGCCGTAGTCTCCTTTAGAGAGACTTAGAAATATTAATAACTCTATTTCTGAAAACCAGTGGATAGATTCCACTGAAATTAGATAAATAACCTTCGAGCAGATAGTCAGCAGCGCCGCCTGGCTAAGGCTTGGCTACTCTGCATTGACAAGGGGCAACACCCTGAAACTAGTCTAGTCTGCAGATGCCAAACCAGCAGGGGGACACTGCTGACCTCCCCTGTTCGAAGGTTGTAAAGGACACAGGTTTCGTGTGTCACATAGCTAGCTAGAGGCGATGGCTTCTTGGAGCTAATTCACGGCAGCTTTCGTCCTAATTTTGGGACTGCCATGTTGGCTTGGCGATAACTATTAATTTATATATATATATATATATATATATATATATATATATATATATATATATATATATATATATATATCTATATATATATATATATATATATATATATATACATAGAGAGAGAGAGAGTGAGAGGGTAAGTGATAGATAGATAGATAGATAGATAGATAGATAGATATCAAAGAACATTTCACTTATGTTTTAAACATAACTCTTCGTCTTTTTTTCTTTCTTTTTTTTCCATTTCGTATGATCTACGATGATTGATCATATTCTGAAAACATAACGTAAATATTGGAATTTTTAGTACTTTACTCTGAAAGACCTTTGTACAAATATAATCCGTATTGATGTTTATGTGGCAGCGGGGGAGATCTAAGTCCAAGTAATATGACAAAAATTACTCTCAAATACACATTAATCCTTATGAAAAGAAATATTTCGTTTGATAATGAATTACTGTATACAGTACACCTTGAAACAAAACAAACAAAAAAAAACTGAGTGTCATGTTTCGGACGCATTTCGGCATGTTTGATTAGGATCGACATAGGTGTTACTGATAAATAGCAACGAATGTGTATTGTGTTTGCTGTCAGTAATATAATTATCTTTAATAGGAGATTGATCCTAACTATTATCAGTATAACGTTATATATCGTTTTATTTGCTAGCTCGAAACAAATCATTTATGTTTGTGGTGTTTTATGGACATCAGAAATGTAAACCGTTTTCTATTCAAAACGAGAATATTTCTGGTCATTTATCCCAGTTAATGTTATTCATTTCTTTTAAACACATTTCAGAAATCCTTCCACAAATACCAACCCTCATTTTTGTAGCCAATATGACCTTCAATCGAAAAACAACTAAACTTGGATATATCAGTTCTTTCATCGGGCAGTAAAGGGATAATCCCCTGATAATATGGTGTCTGATCTAATCATGATTTGCCAGAAGTTATTTGTATCACGAAGGCCCTTGACAAAGATATAAAATTTCCCCTCCCGTTTTCATATTCAAAGGAAATCAATATTTCGATAATCTCATTTTTATTCAAGTTGTTTCTTTGTCTCTGCAAAATTTTTTACTTGGTGATAAAAAAAAAAAAAATGTCAGAAATACAAAACTTTAAAAATCATCTAAAAAAACTTTAGAATTTTGAAAATAAAAAAAAAAGGAAGAGAACCAGAATGTGGTGAAGAAATTAATTATAAGCGATCTTCACTAATTATGAGTGTTTTTTCTAATTATTTTTATCACCTAATTAGCAGTTAATTTATAATTTTAGCCATAGCAGTATAGGAATTTAATCACAAACATTAATTTTTAACCGAAACTATCATTAAAGAACAAAGAACCTGAAATTATTACCAATGTTTTCAAACATCGGAAATGTACATCAAACAAAGCCGTTGCTGATTAGTAACTCTGCAGCTTTCATCATGTTAATGACAAATTCTCGGTAATACAGGAAACCAATGACAGTACTTTTTGTTCTTAATTTTTAATTATCTCACTATCAATCTATTTTGGTTTCTTTTTTCACCAGATACAGTTGATAAAACCACATTAATAATCGAGGGGATTATCACAAGCTAGGAACAAAGACTCATAGCAGAAAAGATATAGAAAGGTTTCATACAAAGATTAAAACACTGTAAAAAAGAAAAAAAGAAAAAAAAACATGCGAGCTGGCGTGCGGAGGTTACGTTATTCGTGGGTATACTTCTAAAGCATGAGCAGAAAAATCGCTCCAGTTTAAAAAGCAAGCCAATTCACGTAGCAAAATCATATTCATATTGCTCACAACAAATAATCTTAGAAATTAATATATATTCTCACACTATGACTTATTCTCTGGTATTTTTATTGGGAAAAAGTAGTTGTCAGTCAGTCCCTACATAAAAGAATGGACTTGATATTATATTTATTTCAATGTGTCCTCATTGTTTGAATGTTTCTATACTCTTCTTTTCATCCGAGACAGTTCCATTGTTTGTTCCTTATCTAAACAGCGTGCATTCGGGTACACATTTCTCTTTACGTATTTCTCTTCGTCTCCCTTTCTGTATTATACTCACAGACATACACAGATATACATGCACATATATGCATATGGAATACATGTAATTGCACAAACACGCATGCTCGCGCACGCAGTTTTGTAGGGTCATATGCGCCTGTGCTTATTGCAATATGCGCAACCACGAGTGGAAGTTTATAAACACGCACACACTTATACACAACACACATACATATGCATATATTATTTCATCCATGTACTTATAAACTCCGAGAATACAATTTATTTAAACAAAATAATTTAGTCATATTTATAATGACCAGCTTGAGTTCAGCAAAGGAGAAAGAATATCAAAAAGAAACGCGCGTGCGCACACTCACACTATACATACATACATACATACACACATACATAGAAACATACACACACACACACACACATATATATATATATATATATATATAGAGAGAGAGAGAGAGAGAGAGGGTGTGAGAGAGAAAGAGAGGGAGGGAGAGAGAGAGTGGCAGTGAGAGAGAGAGGGAGAGAGAGAGAGAGAGAAGTTGTTAGCTGGCAGAAACGTTAGCACGCTGGGAGAAATGCTTAGCGGTATTTCGTCTGCCGTTACGTTCTGAGTTCAAATTCCGCCGAGGCCGACTTTGCCTTTCCTTCTTTCGGGGTCGATTAAATAAGTACCATTTACGCACTGGGGTGATATAATCGACTTAAGGGCATCATCGATCGGATGTCGTGTTAGGCAGTTTCCGACACACCGAAAGACATGCTGGTTGAAATTTATAAGATAGTGGTTCCTCATGAAGCCCGTTTTCTTTGATATCCACCTTTTCAAACATGTTGACGTTATATGTGGTGAGTGAAAGTGGGTAGTGCAGGAGTGGCTGTGGGGTAAGTAGCTTGCTTACTAACCACATGGTTCCGGGTTCACTCCCACTGCGTGGCACCTTGGGCTGGTTTCATCTACTATAGCCTCGGGCTGACCACAGCCTTGTGAGTGGATTTGGTGGACGGAAACTGAAAGAAGCCCGCCGTATATATATATATATATATATATATATATATATATATATATATATATATATATATATATATATGTGTGTGTGTGTGTGCGTGTGTGTGTGTGTGTGTGTGTGTGCGTGTGTGTGTGTATTTGTGTGTGTATATGTTTGTGTGTCTGCATTTGTCCCCCCAACTTCGCTTGACAACCGATGCTGGTGTATACGTCTCCGTAACTTAGCGGTTCGGCAAAAAGAGACCGATAGAATAAGTACTAGGCTTACAAAGAATAAGTCCTGGGGTCGATCTTCTCAACTGAAGGCGGTGCCCCAGCATGGCCGCAGTCAAATGACTGAAACAAGTAAAAGAGTAAAAGAGTAAAAGAATATATACATACATACATATATATACATACATATATACATACACATAGTCGGTGTGTATCACGTCAGGGTGGAGATGGGAACGATAATTTCTCTTTGCAAATACTGATAGGGCACCAAGAGTGTGTTAATAGCCAGCGGGAGAAGATGTCTTCCTGGGGCTATAAACTACAGTAGCATCGCCCCTTATGGGTCAGCCACATTTAGGTGGCAAATATACTTCGCGATGTCGTGCTGCTACTGTTTATATCTCGCCCAGAGATTAATTATATATATATATATATATATTATATATAAACATATATATATATATATATATATATATATATATATATATATATATATATATATATATATATATATATATGTATGTGTATATATATGTATGTATATATATATATATATATATATATATATATATATATATATATATATATATATATATATATATATATATACATGTATGTATGTATGTGTATATATATGTATGTATATATATATATATATATATATATATATATATACATATGTATGTTATTAAGTGCTACATCTCATTTCATGGAGAATAATTTTGAAAATACTGAATTGCTGACTATTGTGCTGTGTCATAACGTTTAATTCAATGTCGTTAACGTATATTTTGAAATCCATCTAGAATCACAATAGGCTATATATCAATTATATTGAATCGTTTCAAACCTATTAAAATTCCACTGTATCAAACATTATTTTTCTTTTCCTTAAATATTTCTTGAAATACTTTACATATCCTCACAAACGCGCGCGCTATATTCTATTCATTTGATTCTGTTTCTAATTTATTTTTACTTTCAGTAATATTGTTTCTCACTATAGCTCAATCCTTTACATTATCGTTTGTTTTGCCTTTTGTTATTCGGGTTTTATAAAAGTTATATGTTTGATCAATTACACACGAAATACAACAAAGCGTTATATAGTCTTCACGGTGTTCCATCTTTAATTAGTAACCAATGTTCAAATACAATCAGAGAAAAGTATTAAATGAAATCATATTGATGCGATATATGTAAACTTGGTAATGATTGTGGTTAACGTACAAACAAACAGTTAGCAAGTTAACAGTATACGTACATGATGGACTTCATTCCGATATACCTGGAGCTATATATATATATACGACATACGAAAAAACTCATATATGTATGTCTGTGTGTCTCTGTTTGCGTGTGCACAAAAAGCCCGAACACAGACAATATATACACACACACACACACACGCACACACGCAACGAGCATAAACACATACAAATTTGTCACAGAAATATGCACAATATACATGCACACATAGGGTTACACACGTACATACACACTAGCACACAGCACTCGAACAAGCACACATCCACTGCTAAACGGGAACACGAATGCATAGACACACACACTCACGCTCCTATACACACACACAGGTCCATGGTTTATGTATATATAGTGTGGTAGATAGATCGATAGATAAATAGATACAGACAGGCAGACATACATACACGTATATATATAAACACACACACACACACACACACATATATATATATGTGAGTGTGTGTGTGCGTGTGTAGGTATGTATGTATGTACGTATGTGTGTGTGTGTGTGTGTGGGTGTGTGTGTGTGTGTGTGTGTGTTTGTATGGGTGTGTTGAGAAAAAAGCCTTCAAAATTTTTCTAAAGCAATCTTTTTATTCTTTCCTTATAATTAGCACTTTCATTTGTTTCTCGAACTTGTCAAATAATTTTTTTTGCATGTACAAACAGCTTGTTCATTTATATAAAACAGACGTGTTGGAAGGACGATTGTTTAGAAGAAGAGAACATTGTTTTTGCTTTTTGGGGGTGATGTTCCATGAGAATGAAAATAGATGGAGAGAAATATATGTAGGTAGAGAGGCTGATGGATAGATAGATAGATAGATAGATAGTTATTTACCATTATATTGGAATGAGTTTAAGGATGATGACCTTTCCAAAAAAAAAAAAAAGGGTTTGGTGGGATCATCACTGAAACTCTTTTTGCTTTCTTTCCCTCTTCCTCGCTTTCTTTTCTTTTCGTCTTTTTCTTTTTCTTCTGCTCTCTCTCTCTTTTCACCCCATTCCTTCTTTGTTCCTCTGTCTTTTTCTCCTGTTTGAGTTATATTCAATATGCAAAATATACTGTCTCCCTTTTTCTTACGCACATTCAATTTTGGAGAGAATGTTTGATCAAATGTAGTTCTGCATGAAAAAAAATATTAGTATAATATTTACGAATTAAACATTTTTTTTCAATAAATAAAGAAAAGAAAAAAATATATGTATGTATGTATATATATATATATATATATATATATATATATATCAAAATTTAAAGTTTAAATAAGAGCGTTGACGCTAATATCCATACATATTTTAAAGTTTATTACCTATGTAAACATATATAATGAACATACACACACACACACACACACACATACATACATGTATACATATAAGTGTGCGTGTATGTGTGTGTGTGTGCATGTATGTATATACAAATATACAACATCCCATTGCTACACATATATATACCTGAGCATTTGTAGAGATGAGCCACATTTGGTATAATAAATGAAAATTCTTTGATTTACCTTTAAACATTCAATTTTGGAGAGAAGCCCTTCATGAAGAGAGTGTGTGTGTGTGCGTGTGTGTTGTGTGTGTGTGTGTGTGTGTGTGTGTGTGTGTGTGTGTTGTGTGTGTGGTTCACACTTTCACACACACACACACACACACACACACGCATATGCACATGTATATATGGATACACGCCCATAAACATATTATTATGTATTATTATCTATGTACCCCATTATTCCGGCTATTCACGCGCTACATTCCTCAGGTGCTTTATTTGCCGATGGTCCAGAACAGTCCGTTTAGTGAAGCCAATATTGATTTTAACACTCACTAAGGTCATTGAAGTAACACTTTGTCTTCAGAATCACCAGGAATGTGACCTATTATTAAATTTCCTATATATTCTGGCCGCATTTGTCCCGAACAAAGGAAATTGCCACCAATTAGGCCAACCATCTGGTTATGCTGATATTTGTGTACGTTATAGAAATGTTATCTTTAATGAAATTAGAGAAAATTTCTGAACTCATCAGCAAGCAACCTCTATATATCGACAGCTGCATAGCTGCAGTCAACGGTGTTATATTACTTACGTATACTCAATGATAGAGCAAGTGGATACCACATCGTGCTTTATTCAACGACGGGTACAAACTCCAAACTAAACAAGATGTCTTCTTCTACCTAGAAAGTTACTCACTCATGTATGTATCAATGTACATAGAAATTTGAAAACATTGACAAGGCTTTCGTTTCAAAATTGCAGCAGTGTTTCAGCAGAATCACGCTAAATGATATGCGCTGAGATACATGTTGCAATTGTATTATCATTGGTTTAAGCTGATTAGTAATTTCATTTTCATCAACTCACACTATGATGCCTGCTAATATAACTACGGAAATGTTACCGAAGTTTATGAATTCATTAGTGTTCGTTATGATTGATTAGCGTAAGAATATTTCCCTAGCACGTCGGTCGCTAAACACAGTATTAAATGTATGAACTTTAACAGCACATTTACAATTACATAACTGCTCAAGGAGCCAAGAGACAAATTGATTATCAATCAATGATATTAAAGTCTCCAAATTGAATTTTTCCATTTAAAAGCTCTGGAACAATCCACAAAATAGTGTGCAGTCTCAAATATTGTGGGATACAATGCTTTGCGTTATGATCACAAGTCTCTGGATCATCAGGTAACATTTTACATTTTGCTTTTCATCATTTCGCCATAGATTAAACAAAGTATCAGCCAATTGCTATAGTTGAATTTTCTAATAAAGCCTAAGGACTGAGAGAGTCACTACAGCATTTTGATAACACACCATACATTATTCGCTCTGTCAAATTACGTTCTGAGTTCAAATCACGACAAGTACAGTGTTGGCTTTCATCTTTCTCTTTTTATTTCTGTAATATTATTTCAAATGCCTATGTTAGAAATTATTTTTTAGACATTTTCTATTTACTAACAAGTAGGGACCATACAATGATATCACTGTAAGCTAATATCTTTCACAGGCACCATGAATATCATAACTCTATCCTGGTTCCTTTTTCTTCTCAGTTGAATGCATTCGTAGTTCGTCTCTTCTATGGTTTAAACAATATAGGTTTGAAGATTATTTTATAAAATTGCAGCTTATTCTATCAAGGGTAATAGCACTGAAAACATTCAGAAATTTTATGTGATTTCTTAAAATAATACTATGTAGAACTTGCAGTTAGATTAAATTTCCTTTGCAGCCGTACAGCCTAATATTTGGACAAAATCATTGTCATTGTCCATTGAAAATATGATTGATTAATAAATCATTTACTTATTTTATTTTATTTTATTTTATGAAGATTGTTTCCTGTCAATTCTCGAAACCCATCCCTTTGCATCTAAAAACATTTCCTTATAGCTCTCCCTTCAACAGAGTGCTCTATTGAGGACTTAAAATATTAGTTTTACGTCGCAGACTTTGATTGTGACATGGGTGGAATAATCAAGTGGAGAGCAATGTTTTGTCACTTAAAAATTTACTATTTTCATTCCGTTCTTACTCAAAAAAGATTTTAGCTGATATTTATGCTTAGGTAGACTTTATTACACAAAATTCCATAGATACATAACATATCCATGTAGGGAAAGTATATCTAATTATTCGAATATTATAAAATATCTTCTGAACTGAAACTATTAACATATAATTGCTATCATTCTGTTCATATACAAGCAGGAAATCCAGCACTTGATATATAACTTTACTTTTAAAAATATTAGTTAACTAAATAGAATAAACCATTCAACGCGCAGGAAATATGAATGACAAAGAATGAGCAAACTGGACGCCATGTTATGTATACTCCCGCTCATACGCACTCGGTAAAAAATAAAATATGTTTAGATTTTTCTCACCTACTTGCAGACAGCTAAAATATTAATCATAAACTAATATAGTTTTTTTGTAATTTACTTCCGATTTATGTATACATTAGCTTTTTGATCTTTTTTGTAAATATATTTGAAAATATATCTATCTAATTATCATATGGATAGAGTTCTAGACAAATTTAATACATCAGTATCACTCTGTCTATACACTCATGCATATACAATTCAGTACTTAATAGGTTTACTTAGCTAAAAACCAGCTAATTACTTCTCCTAGTAATATTACATTCAGTTTTACCTGTTCTTTTTATATAAATATACGAGATTTATTTCAATATAGTATAAATATTATATTCCTTTTTATGTTGAATAAACATCCTCCTATACAGTTAAGACTGGAACATTACAGATAAAACTCAAAGTAGATTTAAAGCATACCGTTTTATAATGTATGTAAATGATACAACTTTGAATATGCTAATAGTGTGCGACATTACCAACAGAATTTTATTAATAGTTTTCAAAGATAAAAGTTTTTCATGTCCAATAGACTAGAATTCCAATTTTCTGCACTATCCGTAACTGTTGTTAGTTATATACATGTAAAATTTCAAAACGGCTTATATTGACACAGTAATGTAGTCCTCCATATAACTCTTAATGTATCCCAGTACAAAAGCAATTCACATATATTTAAGAGAATTGTAACCATATCATTTGTTACCTTTATTGTAAGGGTCCCTTTTATAATTTCAAAGTAATTTGCTGGCAGTTTTTTAAGTTCTTTGGTAGACATAGAAGTGATATCCAGAATATCATGAACCCCCAGTCAATCGAAATCGTTTTGATTCCTAGTCATGTTTCAATATTTTTCTGTTGTTTAAGGTATACAATGAATTCGATTATGTGAAGATATTTTTAATAGACTGAACTGCCGGAGCGGACTTTCAAGGCCGAAAAAGTCTTATGTTTCAGAGTTGTGATGGTGCAAGATTAACAAATCCTGAAGAAGCTGAAAAATTGAAGGGGGTAAGGAGAATGAGCCAAAGACTCAATGCGCAATGATAAGTTGATATGATTATATAAACAGGATGAATTAGGGGTGGAGGAGATACACAATTCTACTAGCCATCATTATACAGAAGGGATTTTATTCTTGTATGGCTAATAAAACTGTCACAAACCAAGATCAAACGTTTCGTTTTCATCGTCAGTGTCTGCTACACGGAAAATCATGCGACATCACATTTCATGACGTGTTCCCTGCATCAACTAACCGCTATTCATTCTTCTCTATCAAAAACAATATTCTATATTACAAAGATTGTAGGTATACTGTTGTATATGAATACATAGAAGATTTCGGGCGTGCAGTGTTTTCTGGTGATGCTTTTGATCAGTATATGTATCGTGTGCTCCTATATTTGTGAATGTATAAATAGCAGTACATATGTATACATAAGTGTACTACAAGAATCCATTTTTCGTTAGCACGCCGAAGTTATTGTGTCCTTATACATTGCAATACCTCTGGGTATTGTATGATTGATGTACTTAATGTTTGGCTTCAACAGTTGAATATAAAACCAGATGGCAAAAATATATAGTAAGGAAATAACAGAGGAATAAATATTTGATGGGAAAGAACTTGCACTTGTTACTGTGTCCTCGAAATGGATGCGATATAAATAATAAAACGCAGATAGATACGTAGTAGGAAGTGCAGATAACCAGCTAGCTCTTAGATATCGCTGTATTTCTGACAAAGAAATCTGGGAGAGAGAATGCATGCGTACATGTAAGTCACATTATTTGCCAATCGGTTGAGTGGCCTTGTTGACTGTATATGTCAACGATGATCATTAGAGGTTCACCTGATTGTGCGGAAATATAAAGCGGTGTGTATGTATTTGTTACTAACAAATTTTGTATTTGCTGCCACGAATTAAATATTTCTTGGAACTGTGTGTCATTTCTTAGATAACTATTGTACATCAGGCATCTATTTAGAAGATGGCAAGTATTTAATGGGCTAGGAGTTGTGCGTTGGAATAAATTATATCATGTATATACCGATGTTTTGGAGGAGATTAGTACATTATTGAATTCTCATATATATTTTATTCTATTTTCTTTATATTTTCGTCATATATGTCAGCCAATTGTCCGGCACTTTCATTCAAGTGAAATGTATATTCCAACTCCACCAATTAGGTAAGGTTCACGGTTTCTGGATAATGAGTAGTATATAAAGGTTCTTGGATGCATCTGTATCACTTTTATGGCAAATTGAGAAATTGGGTTCTATATTTATAAACGCATTTCCCGGTTCGCGAAAGGGCTCTACATGATTTTACATGGATTTTTCATTTTGCTTTCTTTTTTTTTTTTTTTTTTTTGAAGATTGTTTGACCTCAGTGGTAGGATGACGACCGGGACCAGCCTGTGAAGCACAGGGACACCTGCTGAGCTGTTCACCTAAAGTTCATAAGCCTTTTACCATTTACCTAATCTGTTTCAGACATTTTAGAGTAAATTCAATGTGCATATTTAGGTTTCAAAACGTTGTGCAAAACTTAAAAAGTAAATGATAATAGAAATGTAATGAGATGTATGTGATGTGTGATAAATAGCTATTGGTGAATAGGTATATATATATATATATATATATATATATATATATATATATATATATATATATGTGTGTGTGTGTGTGTGTGTGTGTGTGTGTGTGTGTGTGTATGTGTGTGTGTGTGTGTGCGTGTATGTGTGTGTGTGTGAATGTATGTATGTGTGTATGTGCGTGTGTGTGTATACATATACATACAAACACATCCTCATACGCGAGAATATGTACACATAGATACACATACAAGTATTCATAAACGCAGACAAAGACACACGCTCATGTACACACACGCACACGCAAGCATATATACACACCCACCCACGCACACCACTTCATACACTCTTACATACACACGCAAACAGAGAACCATGCAATATCCATGTGTGTGTACAAGCATAAACATATATATATATATATATATATATATATATATATATATATATATATATATATATATATATATATATACATATATATAGATCCATACACGCACACACACATATATATATATATATATATAGAGAGAGAGAGAGAGAGAGATAGAGAGATAGAGAGATAGATAGATAGATATGTATATATATATGCATACACACACATATACATATATATATCTCATTTACTAATACGAGTTAGTAGATTACACACGTAGGAGGAACATGTAAGATAAGTTATAATAGAAATTCCTCAGACACAGAATGAATTGATATTATTTTATATGTAATTTCTCTGTAGGAAGTATTTTCTCGAATTTTCTACACATATGCTTAACTCACAGAAACATAATATCTGAAATATCAATATTTAGAATACTGCAGTAAGCATATCTGCTTTCAGAGACACAGGTTGTATTTTGACCCCAACTTCACAACATATATATATGTATATATATATATATATATATATATATATATGTATATATATATATATATATATATATATATATATATATATATATATATATATATATATATATATATGTGTGTGTGTGTGTGTGTGTGTGTGTGTGTGTGTATGTGTGTGTGTGTGTGTGTGTGTGTGTGTGAGTCGGTGTGTATGTGTGTATGTAAATACATACACACACACACACACACACACACACACACACATATATATATATATATATATATATATATATATATATATATATATGAGGGCGCGTAGGTTATTGTATAGGGCATTAGGATCACGATCGTAAAGTTGTGGGTTCAAGTCGCGGCGTTGCGTTGTGTCCTGAGCAAGAACATTATTTTTCACGTTCCTCCAGTCCACTCAACTGGCAAAAATGTGTAGCATATGTATTTCAAAAGGGTCATCCTTGTCACATTCTCTTTCACGCCGAAGTTCCCAGTGAACTACGTTAAGTGTACATATGTCTGTGGAGTGCTCAGCGACTTGCACGTTAATTTCACGAGCAAGTTGTTCCGTTAATCGCATCAACTGTAACCTTTTTCGCCCTAATCGACGGAGTACCGGGTATATGTATGTATGTATGTATATAATATATATATATATATATATACATATATCAGACCCAAGGGTCAAGGTGCAGGAAGAGAGTTAACTTCAAGCACTTCGTAGTAAATATAACAAAAACAACTTCCAGTGAAAATAGTGATGTACTGGGACGTAAGGTTGTCGATTTTATCGTATCGAAGTAGGAGAAACTGAAAAATATTATTTTTATATTTCACGGTAGACGGCCAGCATTGCCCAATATGCAAATAGGAATACAATAGCTAAGGAATGGAGTAGATATGATCCAGACTACCTATGATTCATAGCGCTATTTTTGACCTGACGAGTAGCGTGTAGTACACACCGCGCTTGGATATTTTATTACTTCCGATGTTCCCATAGCCATGAAACAATTGTATCCCGGATATTATCAACTCCGTTCCTTAACACTTGTATGTGTGTGTGTGTGTGTGTGTGTGTGTGTGTGTGTGTGTGTGTGATTCGTGGGGTCGTGGTTCAGTTCTACTCAGTGGCAACTTGGCAAGTATGTGGCTTCTACTCTATCCACAATCCGACCAGATTCATGTGAGTGTAATCGGTAGAAGATAACTGAAAGAAAGCCATCATATGTGTATGTATGCATATATGTCTACGTGTGGGTGTCTGTAAGTATTTGTATGTGTATGTGAGAGAGTTTTTGAAAATGAAAACATGTATCTACATAAATACTATTCCAGTGGCCAACCAACATCTACCAGTTCCTTCTTGAACGAAATTTCATTTTCTAATAACTTATTATATAGACCTACAAAGAGTACATAGATAGCGTCTATAAGAATGTTTGTCGATATGGCACCTGAATGTTCAAGGATGGGAGGGGGGTATAACTGACTCCTTTACTTCGCTCTGTCCAATCACGCGTCCTCGTTAATTGGGAGCTTAAATAACAAGGTCTTGGCTGAAACAATATTATTCGGAACACTAAGGCGGTGAGCTGGTAGAATCGTTAGCACGCCGGGCGAAATGCTTAGCGGTGTTTCGTCTGTCTTTATGTTATGATTTCAAATTCTACCGAGTTCGACTTTGCCTTTCATCCTTTCGGGAGCGATAAATTAAGTACCAGTTGAGTACAGGAGTCGATCTAATCAACTGGCCCCCTCCCCAAAACTTTCAGTCCTTGTGCTACGAGCAAAAAAGAATATTATTTGGAACATTGTAGATAGATTTCATTCATACTCGTGTTGATTACGTATTTCCCAAAACTACCATTTTATGAAACTGTATTATTGTCTTTAAATTCAGATCACAGATGCAAAGATCATTGAATTTCTGTAATGTACATTACTAACTACTGCTTGAATATTTAGCTAGCACTTTTATTCAACATGTACTGCTGTTTTCAATTAAAATCACACAGGAGTTGCTTCCTTTATATCCTAGAAACGTAGTTTCGCACTAATAGATCGTTCATGTCCCAAAGTCAGTTGTCTGCAGCAATTATAGTGATACGAAGTGTTTCATATCATGGGGACCAAATTTACTAATGGCAAATGAAGGCCTGCCTTTTAAACTGAATAGGGTTAAGGCTTCTTCATTTATAGCACATATCTGATTAGTTAGACACGTATTTTCAATGCCATCATGATTCAATAAGAAATGTGTGCATTAAGCTTATACCACACACCTACAAGAACATATAAGTAATGTATTGTTAGCATTCTTCTATTCTTCATATGTAAATGTGTATGTGCGCGAGTGTGTATTCTTTCCTTTACATATAATATGTCTGTCTATCTGTCTGTCTTTATGCATGTATGTGCAAACTCTATTCGTTTAACTCTACAGTACTAAACTTACATAGCAACTATTTACGAATAAGATGAAAGCTTTTCGTAGTGATGCTCTCCCTTATTCTCTTCAATATGGGAGGAGCGGTAGCAAATGTACTCTATTACTGTTTGGTTCAAGACACTTGAACCTTAGCGGGGAGCAAACAATTGTCCAGTAACAAGTAAATGAAAGATACAAAGTAAGGTTGTCGGTGGCGACTGAGATAGAAAGAGAATGGCATGATTATATTTTAAATAAAACAAAATGAATCTTAATGTGATATACAAAGCATAGAGAAAAAGCAATAACTTAAGAATATAACATCACAAGAAGGTGGATAAATATTCCGGTGACTGGCTGGGCAAAATAATGTTCTAAAAGTTAATGCCACAAGAGCAAACATCCCCATTCTCAAAAGTTATTGATCGCAACCCAATATTATTCAGCTTCTATAAATTTGTACAATTATTGCATCTGATAGCTATTAACCTTAAGGGGTCATCGACTGACCTAGGGTTATTGCCGATAGATATTTATTTTATAAATATTCCCCAGGAGCCATGATATAATTACGATTTTACAAAACATTATTATAGCTGCCAGCTTTGCATTAGCATTTCAAGATGGCTATTAACTTAACAGAACGTTTCACATTTATTTCATCTTTCTTACAAAACAACACAAACGTGTGCCCACAAATACGCACGTATATGTACACACACATTTATATATATATATATATATATATATATATATATATATATATATATATATATATATATATATATATATATATATATATATATATATATATATATATATATGTATATATATATATATATATGTGTGTGTGTGTGTAAATATATATGTATATATATATATATATATATATATATATATATATATATATATATATATATATATATATATATATATATATATATATATATATATATATATATATACGTTTTGGCGGGGTGCGTGTTTGCGGCTGTATACATAAACGTGTGATAATGCTATAAACAATAGAATGTAAATATTGGTTAGCAAAGTCATTTTAGATACAACATTTCGAAGGCCGATCGTGGGACTCGATACCACAAATTCTGTAGACATAAGAGGTTTTCTACGGTTTTCTCAAAGTAATCATTTGAAACTCTGTATCCATTTTAGAATTTTTAATCATGCCGGTCAGAATTGTACATTTTTGAAGTCATAAGCCGTTCGAGAGAACGTGAAATCATTACATCACACGCTAAATGAAGAAGCACACATAAAGTTATGAATAAAATCACGCACACACGTGCGCGCGCACACACTCATATGTATATATGTGAAAGGGGTGCTGGAGTGGTCTAAGGCGCCAGACTCAAGTTCTGGACCACAAATGTGGACGTGGGTTCGCATTCCACTTCTGACAAACATTTTGGCTGTAATTCGTTCCACTAAAACCCTTGAAGGCAGTGCTCCAGCATGGCCGCAATCACATTACTGAAACAATTAAAAGAATATATACATCCATATACAACGTTGTCCCTGTATATGTGAGGTTTATATGTAAGTATTGAGAGTAACGTCATCATTAACCGGCATTAATCGCCAAATCTTAACGTGTGGATTCCTTTCGTAGAGCTTATGAATATTTACTTATATCAGTAGGAGCTGTTCCATAAGAGATAAAACTTAAATTTGCAGTTGGAAGGTACTGAACTAAAAAAAAAAACGGGAAAACTAAACAAATGCTGCGAGTTATTTATCCATACAGGTTGTGAACTGGAGGCGCAATGGCCCAGTGGTTAGGGCAGCATACTCGCGGTCATATGATCGCGGTTTCGATTCCCAGACCGGCCGTTGTGAGTGTTTATTGAGTGAAAACACCTAAAGCTCTACGAGGCTCCGGCAAGGGGATGGTGGAGAACCCTGGTGTACTCTTCCACAACAATTTCTCTCACTCTACCTGTTTCTGTTGTGCCTGTAATTCAAAGGGTCAGCCTTGTCACACTGTGTCACGTTGAATATCCCCAAGAACTACGTTAAGGGTACACGTATCTGTAGAAACCTCAGCCACTTGCACGTTAATTTCACGAGCATGCTGTTCTGTCAATCGGAACCCTCGACGTTGTAAGCGACGGAGTGCCAACAACAGCTTGTGAAACTATAATGAATTTCAAAAAGTGTTTTAACTTTGCACAAGGCATTTTACCGTCGCATAAAACACATCAACATAAATTTCCAAACTGCTTTATATTAACATATAACCCCATTTGCATGATGTTATCAGCATAAACGCTTTCATACATATGTAGGAATCCATATGTGTGTGTGCTTATGTGTTTGTGTGAGCGTCAATGTGCGTGTTTATAGGAAGCTGTATATTTATATGTCTATGTATAGGAACAACACACACACACACACACACACACACACACACACACACACACACACATATATATATATATATATATATATATATATATATATATATATATATATATATATATATATATATATCTGTATTACGTTGCGAAATATTTATTTTAAGCTTCTACATATTACAATATGTCGAATGAGTCATATGCAGAGAATATCATATTTGCACACGCAGTTGGTAACGATGATTAGTTAAAACATTGGAAGACCAACACTAATAACAGGCAATAATCAATATGGACGTTTAGAATGAGGCAACGAGCTGACAGAAACGTTAGAAGGCTGGCCGAAATGCTTAGCGGTATTTCGTCTGTCTTAATGTTCTGAGATCACCCCTTTCGGTTGTGTGGTAAGTAGTGTGCTTACCAACCACATGGTTCCGTGTTCAGTCCCACTGTGCGGCACCTCGGGCAATTGTCTTAGACTATAGCCTCAGGCCGACTAAAGCCCTATGAGTGGATTTCGTAGACGGAAACTGAAAGAAGCCCGCCGTATATATATATATATATATATATATATATATATATATATATATATATATATATATATATATATATATAATCATAAATATACAGGGATTAGCATGAGTTGCTTCTCCAACATACTGAAAATTTAGAAATAGCAGTCAAAGAACTACTGATTCCAAACTACACATTTTTTCCCTCTAATTGACGGATTCCCTGCCATATATCTATATATATATATATATATATATATATATATATATGCTAGAAAGAGAGATACCCGGGCATTGCTCAGGATTAAGATGGCATAGCTTTCATTGCGTTACTTTTTCTAGTCATGTGACTGCGGGCATGTCGGGGCACCACTGTTGGTCGAACATATCGATCATAGGATTTATTCTTTGTAAGCTTAGTACTTCTGTCAATGTATTTCGTGTAACCGCTAAGTTATGGGAATGTAAACACAGCAACAGCGGTTGTGAAGCAATCGTAGGGGTATAAACACACAAAGAAATATGCACATACATTCGACTGTCTTCGTTCAGTTTCCGTGTACGAAATGCTGGGGAATTAAAACACGAATTGAAATACCAAGTTTTAGCATATCAAAGCAATTCGTAATGAAATGAAGAATTAGCAACTGCGAACTAGCTTACCGTTAATAAGCTGTCTGTTTATATCCATGAAACATTTTTCGTCAAATTTCATCATTTTTCGTTAAATTGATGTCATGATGGATAATGCCGAAAAATGCCGAAATTTTACGATTTTTGGAATAACAGATGCTGAGTAAAAATCGATTTTTTAAAAAATTCCAAGTGTATAGTTTACTGCATGGGCATAATCCCCACACACGTGTCAAGTTTCATCAAACTCTGTTGGATAGTCTCGGAGGAGTTAAAGTAAAAATTCACATACACAAAAAATTGACGTCATAAGACGAGAGAAGAAGAGAAGGAAAAGGAAAAGGAAAAAGGAGAAACATAATTAAAGGAGTACTGGAAGTATAAATAAATAGAAAATGAATGAGAGATGGATAGAAAAGATTAAGGAAAGAATAGGAGGTATGGGATTAACGAATAAAGTTTAAGTTGCAGATATTATAAGTTGCAGATATTATTGGGTATGTATTTTTTAAACCAAAAACTTGTGGTAAGAAATATAGTATCTGTTAACAATCTTATAATATATATATATATATATATATATATATATATATATATATATATATATATATATATATATTATAGTTTCAGCTTAGATCTGCGGCCATGCTGATGCACCACCGTGTTGCCTACACTGTTATTACAGGGAGCCTCTTACAATATGTGGCACTTTGCGAAGAATGGAGTTTGATTTAGCAACCCTCATTTGCACCTCCTGCCGCGAGGTAGGTTCATCTGGGACTCTCGATAGGAAGAGGTCCAGCTTTGATTTAAAAACTCCCACATCTACTTTGTGCAGATTCCTCAGGCTCTTTGGGAGAATATTAAAAAGCTGTGGGCCCCTGAATCCCAAGCTGTTGCAGTAACTGGTCCTGAAGCGCGACGGCATTGCTGGGATCTTTGGCACTATGCAGTGTCGTCCCGTTCTGACATTGGTGTAGCTTTCAATGCCAAAATTTGGCACAATTCCTTCCAAGATCTTCCAGATGTATATTACTGCATACCTCTCCCGCCTTCTCTCCAGGGAGTAGAGTCTTAGCTGTTTCAGCCTTTTCCAGTAGCTGAGCAGTTGCAAAGAGACAATATTCTTTGTGAATCTACTCTGGATTTCTTCAAGGTCTGCTGTTAATTTCAGACTGGTGGGTGACCACAGCTGTGAGCAGTAATCCAGGCGGCTGAGCACGAATGTCCTCCAGAGGATCATCATGGTTTCCTTATCTCTGGTTCTGAATGTTCTCAGGATCCATCCAGCCAATCGTCTGCACTCTGTTGCCATCCTGGTAATGTGCACTTGGAAAGAGGTATCATCACTCATGTCGATACCCAGGTCTCTCACTGATTTAGGCTCTGGGATTGAAATTCCCTGCGGACCAGTGTACTCTGTAAGTTTCGTATTCAGTTTTGGACGTTGGTAGCGCAGGGCTTGGAATTTTTCAGCATTAAACTGCATATTATTCTCCTCAGCCCATCTGTAAACTGAGTCCAATTCCTGCTGCAGGTGTGCAACATCATTGGAGTTCTGTATTTTCTGCGAGACTTTTCTATCTTCTGCGTAGCTTGAAAGAGTGGCTATCCGGGCACTTGAAGGCATATCTGAGAGAGCGACTATAAAAAGCAATGGTCCCAAGACTGTGCCCTGTGGAACACCGATCATTTTTTGTGTTTTCATAGAGGTGGCTCCATTAGCCACTACTGCCTGACTTCTATCTTTCAGAAAGTCATGTAACCACTCTCCAAGTTTTCCAGCTATACCAAGATCACGTAGTTTGTGGCATATCACACCATGATCCACTTTGTCAAAAGCTTTTGCAAAATCAAGGTATATTACGTCCACATTTGAGTTGTTGAGTAACTGCCTCAACACCCAGTCGTAATGTAAGAGCTGTGTCAGGCAGCTCCTACCTGGTCGAAAGCCATGTTGGGTATCACTCAGCAATTTATTTTCTTCAAGAAATGTGATTAGTTTTCCTCTGACTATCCTTTCCATGACTTTGCTGATGTGTGAAATCAGAGAGATAGGCCTATAGTTTTTGGCATCTGCTCTGCTTCCCCCTTTATGGATTGGGCATATTATTCCCTCCTTCAGCTTGCTTGGCAGTCTTCCGTTTGCGAGAAAGCTCTGGAAGAGGATCTGGAGGGGTTTTACCAGGGCATGCTTACACGATTTAAGGAGGATTGCTGGGAAACCATCAGGGCCAGCAGTTGAGTTTGTGTCCACTTCATGTATAGCTAGTAGTACATCTTCTTCGCTAATGTTGATGTATTCCATCGTAACTGCCTCACTGGTTATAGGGGAGGTAGCAAGGAGGTCCACTGGTTTGTTCACTTGTCTGTGCTCCAATGGAGTGGTGAGGAAACTTTTGAATCGCTCATTCAGTACCTCACTGATCCTAGTTGGACTGTCTGTGAGGGAGCCATCCTCTTCGAAGAGGGGTCCAATCTTGCAGCGTACTGAGGCTGTTTCTTTTGCGTAATGAAAGAATGCCTTTGGTTTGACTTACTGTTTTTTATAACCCAGGCTTCTTTGTCTGCTCTCTCCTTCACATAGGATTGTTGCAGCCTTTTTTCGATCTCCATCAGTGTCATTTTTAGGCGGGACCTTTGGCCATTCTTGGGATGCTGGTATATATATATATATATATATATATATATATATATATATATATATATATATATATATATATATATATATATATATATATATATATATATATACACATATATATATATATATATATATATATATATATATATATATATATATATGCGTGTGTGTGTGTGTGTGTGTGTTTGTGTGTCTCTGCCCCCCTAACAACGCTTGACAGCCGATGCTGTTGAATTTACGTCCCCGTAACCTAGCGGTTCAGTAAAAGTTACCGATAGAATAAGTACTAGGCTTACGAAGAATAAGTACCGGGATCGATTTCCTCGACTAAAGGTGGTGCTCCAGCATGGCTGCAGTCAAATGACTGAAACAAGTAAAATAGTAAAAGAGTATGCAAACATACCACTATATGCACATGTGACCGTGTGTGCGCGCACGTGTGTTTATGTGTATTAAACACGGAGGTGATCTACACTTGCACTGATATCATCAGAGATATTCCGATTGCGCTTAAGCAACGATATTCTGGAAGAACTATTTTAAGATTACACAAAACATGCTATATTCAATTTTCTTTTCATATTTTGATGTGTCAAATTTCTTTTGTAATTTTACGAGTTAGTCACTAGGGCACGTTCACTATATATTTTGGAAATTTGTTACTGACAATTTATATGTTTCACACAGGTTTCTATTGTTTTTCTTCTATGTTACCATTTAGCTTGTCTTTCTAAATGTCTATATTCTTATTAAATTGCTCCATCTCTTTAAGAGTTACCAAATTTTAGAATTCACGGTTTTGATGTGTAATCACACGCATTCACACTAAGGCACAAGAACTCTCTGTCTGTCTGTCTCTCTCTCTCTCTCTCTCTATCTCACTCTCTCACTCTCACACACACACACATACACACACACATACACACACACAAACACACGCATAGATTCTTTCCTCACTTTTGTCCAATATTTCCACCCTGCCCTCGAATTCTCCTGTACTATTTTCCGTACTTCCGTCGCCTTTCCTGACAGTTTGGTCAATATACATCACTGCACTCTCTCCACCTACATCCACTACACACACACCGACTCACACTCATACCTCAGATTCTCCTCCTCTCACTGTAACCACACCAACCTCTCCATCCCTACTCCCAATTCCTCCGTCTGCGCAGGCTCTGCAGTGACAAACATGAAGAGACTCAGTCTCAACTCAAGTCTCACAACTTCATCCTATGTGGATATCCCCTCACTATTATCCGAACCACCCTTGCCAGAGCACGTTTCGAGGATCGTGCATCTGTTCTCTTCCCCTGCACACGCCAGCCGTTACCCGTCTCCCTTTCCCCTCACCCTGCCTCAAAACCCCTCTACCCCTGCCTCTCCAACGCACGATTCTCTGAGCCTTCCGGCAACACCAGTCCGACTTATATATACATATATATATATATATATATATATATATATATATATATATATATATATATATATATATATATATATTATATCCATATATCTGCGTGTATATGTGTGTGTTTGGCTGTGTATGTGCATTTTTATAATATATACGCACTTAAGATTTGTGTGAAAATGATAACGTGTGTTTGTTGGGTGTATGTGTTCCGATACAATTGTATTCTCTTTATCCTTGGAGCAGTTTCTCTTTTTCACACGTCAGGATGGTCTTCATACAGAATATTATATTTTACTCTTTCTATATTAGGTTTGTTGGTTTCTGACACACGTCTTATGATTAGTTTTTCACATTTAAAAGGAAATAAGGGCAAGTAAAAATGATTCTATATACAGAACAAGAGGAGAGAAACAAAAGAACTTGTTCGAAATATGGCTTATGGCTGACCTGGTGATGAGGTCAGATGCAAACTATTCAAAGCATTTACATTTACAAAGTTGTAATAGCAGGGAAAGTGAATGGAAATATGAAAACCTTTCATTACTTATAACACAAATTGAACACGCCTGTACTTTTTGTTGTTTTCTTAAATATCCAGCAGGGGTCGATGGATATATTGTCCACACGTAAGCTGAAAGTTAATGTAAAAGATTTTTATGTCATATGAGACGGCCAAGATTTGTGTTTTCTGATGCATTGCTAACCTGCTCTTACTCTCTCGTACACATCATATAGGGAGACAGACAGACAAACAAACAGAGAGAAACCTTTTAATATTCATTTTATCATTTTCAATTATGTGCTGTGTCATAATGTCGCAATCTGAAGACAGTATTCGAACAAATTGCACTTGTAACTTATTTTATTATTCCAGGTACTTTCTATCGACTAAGTACGGGAACTTAAACAAAATAACACCGGTTGTGAAACGGTAGTGGGGAAACCCAGAAACTAAAAGAGAGACCCCCCCGCACAACCTAACACAAACACACACACACACACACACACACACACACACACACATACACAAATATATATATATATATAATGACACTCGGCTGCATTCGACGACTACGGTTCCGGTTGATCCGTCAACGGAACAGCTCGCTCGTGTTATTAACGTGCAATTGCCTGAGCACCGAACAGATACGCGTACCCTTTCACATATTTCTCACGGAGATTCAGCGTGACATGGAGTGTGACGAAGCTGGCCCCTTCAAATAAAGTGTCTTGCTGAAAGACACAACGCGTCGCCAGGAATCGAACTCGTGACCCTACGACTGCGAGCGAAATACCTTAACCACTAAGCTACACACCTTCACATGCACGTAAACACACGCAAATATTTGTGCATATATATATATTCTTAAATATACTCAAATACCCAAAATTTCAAGGAGTCCCTGCCTTAAAAGCAGGAGCTAACCACAGTTATTTTGTGTTCTTTGCTACATTGGTTTCTATTAACCCATTTATTCTATCAGAATTTTTATTCATTAAGATAGAAGAAATACACATAATTATAAATATATATATATATATATTTACCGAATTGTTATTGGCGACGAAATATTGTGCATGTACATCAATATGAAACAGCGTAACGAATGGCTTAGCCCCGGTAAACAAGCGACACCGAGCGTGAAACAAGATCTTCATCCGGTTAAAACGATGTTGTGCATATGGTGGGACTGGGAAGGAATTATTCGTTACGAAATGCTTGAACAGAACTAAACGTTCAACGGGGAACTCTACGTTCAACAGATGGAACGACTCAACACGGCTATTCAAGAGCAAAGAACTAATCGTCAGCATGTTGTTCTTCTGCTGCCGGCCATGATATCGCCAATATGACCAAAAAGCCATTCAAACGCATGGTTGAGAAGTGCTGCCACACCCGCCGTACTCTACTGATTGGGCCCCAAACGGATTTCCACCTCTTTTGATCTCTGTCAAATGCTATGTGAGGACTTTCATTCAATAGTGACGCAGACTCGAGAGCTTGGCTGGATCAATTTTTCGAGTCGAAATCTGGTGATTTCTACCAACGAGTTATTGAAAATTTGAAAATCTTGTTGAAAGTTGTGAAGAAGTTGTAAACAACAAGAGTGAGTACATTATTGATTAATTAGTTGCTATTCTTTATTAAACCATTTAAAAAATGAAAAAAAAAAAACGGCGGAAACTTAGTTGCCAACCAACCCAGTATATACATATATATATATATATATATATATATATATATATATATATATATATATATATATACATATACATACATATATATATATATATATATATATATATATATATATATATATATATATATATATATATGTATGTATATGTATATATATATATACATATGTGTGTGTGTGTGTGTATATATATGTATATATATATATATATATATATATATATAGATAGATAGATAGATAGATAGATAGATAGATAGATAGATAGATAGATAGACAGTGAAATTTATGGTTTACTCCTGGATGTTTACTGGTAAACACGATCACATTCAGAGTGTCCCTTAGGCATTTGCTTAATGAGACGGATGATGAAAGATACGAGAATTTAATTTACAGCTCTTCTTTACACAAACAGAGAAGATGCATTATGGAACTTTTCTTTTAACGAGTTATATATGTATTTACCACACGAAGAGACACTGTACAGTAGGATTCTCCTGAATTAGCTTTTAAATATTCCACCCGTGAGGGATCGATGCCAGATGCGTCAAAATAATAGTAGTGATTAGTAAAAATCCTCGCATCTTCCATCTTCCGCCTCATATTGACTTACTGACCATAGATATATTATATATGTAGGTAGGTAGGTAGGTAGGTAGGTAGGTAGGTAGGTAGGCAGCCGTAGTTACACTGATACATATATGATTACGAAGTTGAACAGAGTGACAAATAAAGAGACAGCCTGATATATAGTTAGAGAGACAAAAAATAGAGAAGCATTTGACCAACTGCTACCAATTGCAGTTTGTATATTATGTTCTCAAGCTTTATACAACAATATTTTGCGCTATACACGAATATATATGCTTCAGTACTACACCACAGCCATATCATTACAATATTTTCCGGGACTGTAGCCAAATTTGATGATATAGGACTTTATGAATGCAACATAGTATATTACGTGATGACATAACTAGGAGCTCAACCAAATTTATGAATATTGTATAGACGTAATTTAGAATAGATTATATAAAATTGCTTTTTCATGCCAGAGTGAAATAAGATATTTTATTGTGATACGCAGCTAACTTATATTATGAGTAGGATTATGACCAGCCCATCAACACCGTCATCGTCGTTAACATCATCGTCGCCATTATTATCTTTATCATCGGCGTAGTCGTCGTCATCATTGTCAACATCAGTGATATCATCATACTCATCATCACCCTATTTCCATGACTGGGTAATTGTTTAGAGCGCCATCATTAATCGCCACTAATTGCTTCCTGCAGTTACATAAAGAGTCATCACAATGTTGAGATTTTGATCAATGTTTATAGCAAACTATCTATTTCTTCTGATGACTTCTCAATTCTGATTGTTCCTCTACTGCATCCATTCCCTAATTTCCTAATATTGTCTTGTTCACCAGCTTTTACTTTATTCAACGAATTGTTGTCAAATTTCAGACCTATTCGCTGTTGAAACCGACCATTTTGGTCGCTGATATATATATATATATATATATATATATATATATAGTGCATTTCAAATTATTAACGACGGAATATTTTTTAATTTCAATTTTAAAGTACTTCTTGAATGCAACGAAAGTTTCAAAGAATGATGACAACAGTTATATGCGCCTGGTTTGTAAAAACGTGAAATTCCGTAAAACAATACAGAAACTATTAGCGAGGAGTAATGAAAATTCGTGTAAACAACAAGATACCTTTCTCATTTATATGAGTTTTCATTACACCTCGCTGATGTACATACTCAAATGAACACATACAACCAGAAACATCGAAGAAATAGAAATAAACAATAAACACAGCGTTCAGAAATTATATAGGTGAGGTGGTTAGTAAAGGATATCTGAGTCTTTGTTTGAAATAAGTTTCGAAAAGTTACTTGTCCATAGAACATGTTAGTTCCTGGATCTCGCCTGGTGTTATACCAAAAGATATATCCATTATTGCCTGCCACAGTTCATTCTTGCTCCTAAATTGGCGCCCATTCTTATAAACCCGTTGCTGTAGAATACTCTACGAGTTTACTATTGGATTTTATTTTGGGGGAACAGGCAGACCACTTCATCTTCCGTAACTCTTCAGAGTATCAGCAACAAGTGCCTAATTGTTGCTGATACTCTGTAACGTTTATTTGCTGAGTGCGAGGACGTATTTTCTTGCATGAATATAATAGTTGTCTTGAAGGTGCTCACTGTAAAAGGTTATGCAAGCACCTTCAGCCATTTTAATTGTAGTTGTAATTTCTTAGAATTTTTTTTACATTCCCAACTGGTTTTAATATATATATATTTTTTTTTTTTTTGATTTTCAATGCTGATAGAATAAGTTTCAAGGAGGTCAGAACGTGCAAGTCAAATGTTCCTACAAATTCCAATATTCAAAAAATTGCACAGTAAAATAGCTTAAAAGAATTTCAAATTTGAATTTCCTAACAATGATGCATGATTGAAAGTCCAATAGGTTTCACAGAATTACATTGTATTAGTAATTACAGACGACTAAATTTTTTTTAATGTAACTGAAAAAGGAAAAAAAAATACAGAATTTGATTACAACTTCTTCGTCGCTCGTTTTGCTGGTGAAAGGCTGAGCTGTTTTATGCTGAAATTTCTTTGTATATAAACGTTCTGATTTGTTATAAACTCAATGATGTCACTCGGATTTGTCTGTCTGTAGGAATAAACCACTTTTCTCTTCTTGAGAATATTTCCTATTTGGCTAAGCAAAATTTGCGTAAGGAAATTGTCTTTCCAAATCGTATGCAGTAGCTACGATTTTTGTCAGACTGTTGCTATTAGTATTTCCAAAGTTGAAAGGTATTCCACTCATATCCTTCTGTGTAATTTGTTTTTCTTTTCGTTACTTAACTTGTTGGAGAAAATTGGGCCATTTTAGATTGTTATCATTTTAACCTGGTACGAGCTTATATGTTTCAGACAAGGGTGCCTTTTGCTCGCTCAGGTTTTGTACCGTAGATAAATTACGTCTCCTTCATTTAGCATTGCACGGTATTGTGTTGGTCTTATAGTATTTCCCACAAATGTTTGTAAAGTAATGATGGAAGATCATCTACACTGTTCATGTTTCAAAGTGTTTATATGCGGTCGACCGTATCGTTAATTTGATTACCAAAATATCGGACCGTTGTTTCCCTAGATAATCTGTGTGAGATATTCACTATTCCGAATATTCGTACTGTATTGATTCTATGATGAAAATATAAGTACTTTTCGCAAGTACGTCTATGTATTACTGCTACATGCCTCTTTCAGTAGCCTTAAAATCTGTTTTCGACTTTGTGCCTACTTACTGCAACATTTTCGCCTTTATGTTTATAATTAGCAACTAGAAAATATAGCCATCATCCTTCTGTGTAAAATCAAATCGAAATTATTCGGATTAAAAACTGAATTTACAGGCATCATAGTACTTTCATATATATGCGTACATATTTCTAATATTGAATATAAACCAGCGTATCAAAAGATATTACTTAGCTCTCTTCTCTACATGGAACCAAATGAATATCATCTCCACAGTTAGCAACAGAGGATGAGGGATAGGAAACTTCAACTCCCGATTTGAAATTTCAAATCACCTGTGATATTTTGACTCAAATATCCAACTGAGTTTGAGGTTATTTTTATCAGTGGATCAGTATATTTGTACATATGTTAATATACACACATTAGATAGTATATATATATATATATATATATATATATATATATATATATATATATATATATATATATATATATATTATATATGTATATATATATATATATAATATATATATATATATATATATATATATATATATATATGTATATATATTTATATATGTATGTATATATATATTATATATATATATATATATATATATATATATATATATATATATATATATATATATATATATATATATATATATATATATATATATATATATATATATATATATATATATTTATATATATATATATATATATATATATATATATGTATATATATATATATATATATATATATATATATATATATATATATATATATATATATATATATATATATATATATATATATATATATATATATATATATATATATATGAGAGAGGAATTATATATTGAAATATGTAAATATTATTTCGTTACAATGCAATATTTTATACATTAGGAATATAAAAACGACCACTCAACCTCATGATAAAAAAAAACTACTTTAAATAACTCCAAAGAATTATTAAAAGTTGTTTATTGCAGACGAAATTTCCAATTGATTTATATACTTTAATCTGATGAGGGAGTTATTCACCATAATTATATTACGTATATTCAATTACTTATCAAATATTTATTCGAACACCTTTTCTTTATTTATGTGCAGTTCTAACTGATAATGGTGAGATCGAGATATATGGCAGCGACGAAATATATTTCATTACTACCTACCGAGTAGTTTATAACTTTATATTGATAAAACAAAAACCTCTGGTGATAATTCAGATATACCTGGCATCACTTTCATCATTGAATAAACACCCTATCGAAACCTTTCAATATACTATAACACCAATGTATTACAAACCTATAAAATATATGTCTTTATTGTCAGAAAATATTCTCAACATTTAATTCGTCCTATTCTGCATTTAAAATATGTCTGCGCACTATCTTCAAAATATTTACGTCAATTCTAAATGTTTATACATTATTCAAATCTTACTTTCCTGTTTTTTAAATTCCAATAGATTAGGTAATAGTGTCATATTTACCTAATATATCTAACAATGATCGTTTGGCTATTTTCATTAAACTACTGAATTAGCAACCACTGAATAACATGAGTGAGGGTGTAAATTAACTTTATGAAAACAGACATATAAGAATCTTGGCAAGAAATTTGGGATATCATTTCATGTGTATTCGAAAATATTTTGTTTTTGGTTCAGAACCACATTTCATGGATGAATTTGTATTGAAAATTCTGAAAAGTGATGTCATATAAAAAGGATCACTTAGCGTATTCAAAATAAAAGGGACACTGCATGCGCCAATATTGAACTCTTGAAAACTTGTATTAAGTAAAGAAAAGTAATCTATTGTGAAACCAGAGGCCTGGACCATATACCTGAAAAGGAATAGGTGCCTATAAAAGTAATCAAATATTTGATAACAATAGGAAACTGAGCGACATGTTGTCTCTGCTGTAACACAGAACCGTCATTTCAGAAATTATGAAACCTTCCTTTACATTGTAAAATATATTTGTCGCAGATGCTAGGGATTTTACAGAGTTGCAACTCATATTTTGCGACAATACCCCCTTGTTTATCTAAAACCAAGTAACACATGGACACTTATGATTTCTAAATTATTGAAGGAAATAGTATTGCAAATTCAATGAATCACATTGGAAAATGAATTGACTCGTTTAAAATGGAAAAATCCACTTCAATTAAGTTAAGATATTGACGACTTTTACAACTCCAAAACAAGCAGTGGAATGTAATTCCTACAATTATATGCGGTGCTAAAGAAGGTAAAGCAAAATTAATACATATAGGCAGTGAATAGGAATTTAATGAGCACCATGTTAAATGAGCACCACTAATGTTGGAATCTTTATTAATAGTTTAACTCTAACCAATATGCGAAATAAAGTAGACAAACACAGTTTATAATTTCAAGAAGATTGCCATAATATCGCTCTTACAATAAAACAAACATACACAGTATTGTTAAGATTATTTCAACCATTGATTCATAGTAACAAATCTTGTGCATAGAGGAGAGTAATTTATAACAACAAAAGTACGAACGCAAAATATAAATGTTGATGCCGATGATGTATATAGACATATGCATAATAAAATATGTATCTGAGAATTCAAGTTACTTCAAGTAAAATCATGAAGATATATTAATCTGTCATGTAATCACTCTTATGTTATAAAAACTTAACCTCTTCTTTATTCTTTGGACATATCAATGCATATGTATTTATATATGCATAAAAATCTGGCATTCCGTCAGTTACTAAGATGAGGGTTCAAGATGATAGGATCAACGGAACACCCTGCGCGTGAAATTTACGTGCAAGCGGCTGAGCTCTCCAGAGGCACATGTGTCCTTAACGTTGTTCTCTGGGACATTCAGTATGACATAGAATGTGGATCAAGCCTCGACCACCCTGAGCTCTGGGAAGGTAAAGACGATCCACGTCAGCCTTTGGATGGTGCATCTTATTACAAGTCAGTAGCTTGTGGATTTTTCTATCAAGTTTGATTATTTCACTGGTATTGCAGTTAAGCACATTGAAGCTATAAGAAACGACTGGGACTGGTAAAGAATGTATGGCTAACACCTTATTATATGCATTTTATTATTATTCTTTATTATTATTATTATAGTTGTTATTATTATTATTATTATTATTATTATTATTATTATTATTATTGAGTGAGAGAGCAGTGCATGCCATCAAAGTTACACCGGGGTAAAATATACGAAGCCCAGTATACCCATCATGACTACCCGTCTGATAAGAGTACACCAGGCACATGCATCACAACAATATGTGCGCGACGTGTTCATCTCATATGAAGATGAACAGCACATAACCTCGCAGGTGGGGCCCAGTTAGAATTTTCTTCAGGTCGAGTAGCCCATCCCACTCAAATGGTCCCTCAATAAGGTTTGTTTAAGGAATTTGAGCAAAACACCCATGTTTCCAAAGGTGAAATATTCAAACCCCAAAGAATTCCTCTCAACTAATGGCTATGATGCTCCCCCGCCACTTCTGCTCATGATCAGAGATGCACATATTGTCAGCCACCAAGGGACATGCTCAACTGGTTATGGTCAAACAACTGTCAAGCAAATCTGTGGAATTGAGCAGAATATATGCTGTAGCCCATCTTTTTATACCAAGACAAAACAATGTACATGATGACGCTTCCAATCAATTAAGATCAGAAACCATGAGAGCCACTGCCTGGTACTTTATTATTATTATTATTATTATTATTATTATTATTATTATTATTATTATTATTATTTTTATTATTATTATTATCGTTATTATTATTATTTCCTATAGTCTTTGTGTAGATTCTAGCGCTCAAGGTGTACTAGGGTGCCAGCTGTTCACTACTAGTGAACTAAGGTAAAACCCCTTATTTTTCGAGCACCATCCGGAATATTCGAGCGGTTCAAAGCAATACTGTTTTCTTCAAGTGCTCCGTACGTATTGCCGCCCCTATTTGCTCCATGTACTTCTCGAGATTGTTACTCACCGCTGCCGACAATTATTATTGGTACTACTACCAGATTTGTCAATGACCATAACTGGTTAACCTTCCAAGGTACTCTGTTATAGCTATCGACTTTTTTTCCTTATCGAATACCTTATTACTATTATTGTTATCATCATCACTATTACTATCATTATTATCTTATTATTATTATTATTATTATTATTATTATTATTATTATTATTATTACTACTATTATTATTATTATTATTGAGTGAGAGTGTAGTGCATGCCATCAAGGTGACACTGGGGTAAAATATACGAAGCCCAGTATATCCATCATGACTACCCGTCTGATAAGGGTACACCAGGCACATGCATCACAACCATGCGTGCGCGACATGGAGATCTCATATCGAGATAAACATCACATGACCTGGCAAGTGTGGCCCAGTTAGAATTTTCTTCAGATCGAGTAGCCTATCCCGCTCAAAAGGTCCCTGAATAAGGTTAATTTAAGGGTGTTAAGCAAAACACCCATGTTTCCAAAAGTGAATTATTCAAACCCCAAATAATTCCTCTCAACACATGGCTATGATGCTCCCCCACTACTTCTGCTCATGATCAGAGATGCACATATCGGCAGCCACCAAGTGACATGCTCAACTGGTTAAGGTCAAACAACTCACAAGCAAATCCGTGGTAGTATGCAGAATATTTGGCGTAGCCCATCTTTTATAGCAAGACGAAACAATGTACATGACAACACTTCGAATCAGTTAAGATCAGAAGCCATGAGAGCCACTGCCTGATATTACATCAGGGCATTTATTATTATTATTATTATTATTATTATTATTATCATTATTGTTCAGTAGTTTTATTTTTATAACGTGCTTTCACTTCACTACCGAGCGCAGCTCTGTGTGCCTTGGTGGTTTGCTGTGATGCTCTTCTGGTTGCTGTATTGAAAGTGTTTTGCAGTGCCCAGTAGTGCAATTTTCTGTATGTTATATATATTTGTAAGTCCTGGTGTTTTTGTTATGTATTTGTCTGAATATTTTTTTTTTATTATACCTAAGGCACTTACTATGATAGGAATTGTTTCTGTTTTTAGATTCCACATTCGAGTTACCTCTATTTCCAGGTCTTTGTACTTTGAAAGTTTTTCCATTTCTTTTAGGGAAATTATTATTATTATTATTATTATTATTATTATTATAATTATTATTATTATCATCAGTAGTAGTAGTAGTAGTAGTAGTAGTAGTAACAGGTGCAGCAGCAGTAGCAGTAGTGGTGGTGGTGGTGGTAGTAGTAGGAGGAGGAGCAGGGGCAGGAGCAGGAGCAGGATCTCGTGGCAAAATCCTGTAAGCGTCAATAAAATGTTTGAAGCGTTTCTTCCGGACCATTACTCAGTGAATGCATATCTCTCCGAGATTAGTTCTGCCTTTCGTCCTTTGCGGACGGATAAAATGGAGTACCTGTCATATTAAGGAGTCTATTGCAATTAACTTGCTTCCACGCCTTAGAATTGATAGCCTTGTGTTATAACTTGTAGCATTGTTATTATTACTATTTTCAGACGTTTATATATATAGTATACATATGATACAAAATATTACCTTTCACATGAATGCCCATATAGACACAGAAATATACAAACACATACATACACGCATACTTATATACATGTGTATGTGTGTTAGCATTTACGTAAGCATGCTCCTGTGTGTTCATATAGGTATTTATGCATGTAAATAGAATGTATATTGGAGAAAGTCAACTCATTTAAGAACGTATTCAAGACATCGTACTTTAAGCGTATACATGTGTGTGTGTGTGGGGGGGGGGGGTGTATGTCTGTGTGTTGGGTCTTGTATGTACATGAATGTAGATGTATATTCGAAGGGAAAATGCTATAGTTCAATTACAAATATGTTTAAACTAATTAACTTGGTGTTTCTAATTATTTATCATTTCCTACGTCAGTCAGTTAATGCAGTATCTAATAATGATCTAAATTTGCTCATTAACAGCGATGTCAATGAAGAAATGGCTATTGAAAATAACAAGATATTAAAATTATCTTCAGATAATGATAAATTATATTGGCTGATATGGATTATTATCAGTGATATAACATATGCTTAATTGTTATTCGGTCGAATGCGTTGATTTCGATAGATTTCTCACTTCTATTGAAGCATGATATTTTTCAAAAAATTAATTACGCTCTACTAGACATGCAGGTGCCAGAGATGTGAACAATTTCTTTATAGCTGTTTCTTATCGTGTGAGTGATCGATTGATTTGCTTTTAAATATATTATCGTTTGACTCTAATGAACACTTGTTCAATGCTAGATCAGCATTTGACCAATTTACTAAGATGCTTGATGAAAACTTCGCCAAACTTAATTAGACAGTGTGAATGCATAATGAAACTGAAATTGTTTTCCCGAGTAGTTAGTTTGTATCACCATGTTTTAATGTTATATAGATAATAACATAATGTTCAGCGATATTAAGTTGATCTTAAATATTTATATTTACAGAGCTACTCAATCTGTTTAATCGATGATCTTTTAGAGTTGCCATATAAGATTCACACATGTATAATTTTGCCACCTATCGATTCTGTTAATATGACGTTAAGCGAACATATTGTTTAAACACAAGCTTAATTGCTAATGTGTAAAAATATAGACTAAATGTAAATATACCCACTAAAGATGATATTAGTAACCCAGAATATTATAAACTTAAGAATGAAATCATTTTCCGAAATATTAACATCTTTCCTTAATACTTACATCATTCAAAAGAAAAGTTTGACAGAAGTGATTGCCGATTTAATCGAAACTAGCTATACCTCATTTATGAAACCTGGTGAAATTGGAATTCAGTTATTTAAATAAATTAATGAGATTACGCTTTTTCAGAGTAGAAAAGGAACGTCGACTAAATCAACGAAATGTGTATGACTGGTACCATAAAATTTAAGGGAAAGCACATTGCAGAAGACTATACGTTTACAATACAACTGGTCATATGTCCACATTTTCTTCTTTAGAAATATTTCATATTTCTCCTTAAAAAATGCATATGATATAATACGAAATCTCATTAAAATATCAAATGTCGTATGGTTTCAGCGCGATGATAATTATGTCATCCATCAATTTTTATTTCCTCTGATGACTTACAATATCACAACGTTAGAGCATACGGCGATAAAAAGTAAATACGACGATAACAAGATATGACCTTAATTGTGGAAATGACAAATAATGGAACGGCCCTAAGTCTTCTGATTTCTTTAATCACTATCACTGTTTCGTAATATTTTGCATATGTAAAATATTGCAATGTACATATTACGGTAAACACAGTGCACTTTTGTTAAGGCAGCTAAATAACTCATACTGCACAGACAACAGGCATACTACTGGTAAATTGAAGGAGACCTGAGCAAAGGGACAACAAAACATCCAGATAGACGATACAAAGAAAACAAGGACAGGTCATTTGGAGTTTTCTTTCCTCAGTCGAGATCCAGATTATCTTTGCAATGTCGGCTGGTTATTCTCGATATTGCTCCAATCAGGCCGAACCCAAGGAAAAACTAAGCTAAGAGCATTAGATTGCTTGCAAGAAAGCATCGAATGTATACAAAAACAAGGACGGATAAAAACGAACAATGCTACGCAAATACAATAAAAATAATAACAGAACATAACAACAGATGTCTTCCAACTAAGGACCAAATAACTTAAGCTGGCGTGTGTGGAAATAAAGCCTTACGGCAGGGATGAAAGGTTTTACAGCCACCGGGAGGAATATCGATGCTGCATGCACAACGGCCGGCCAAGAAAGAAAGGTCAGGCTTGGACGAACGACGGTGACGTGCGAAGAGAAGAGACAGTGATAGAGGCAGAGGGACAACAGGATTATGGAGGGTCCAGAAGAAATGACACGGACACAGTGAAGTGAAAAGTGGAAGGAAAGTGAGCAAGAAGAGAAGGTAAGGAAATGTAAGCGAGGGGGAACGAAAGAACGAAGAGTGGAATGAACGAAAACGGGTGAAGGGGCTGATAGACAGAAATAGCGTCGTACAAGATTTAGAAAAATGTATACTAACATATAAGAGACAAAGTGTACGTAGGCCGCTAAATATATATATATATATATATATATATATATATATATATATATATATATATATATATATATATATATATATATATATATATATAATACAAAATGGGACAAGAGCGCAAAACATCCAAATAGACGATACAAAGAAAACAAGGACAGGTCATTCCGTGTTTTCTTTCCTCAGTCGAGATCCAGATTATCCTTGAAATTTCGGCTGGTTATTCTCGATATTGTTCCAATTTGGTCAGCCCCATGGAAAACTTAAGATAAGAGCATTAGATTCCTTGGAAAAAAGCAGCGAATGTATACAAAAACAAGGACGGAAAAAAAACGAACTAGGTTACACAAATACAATAAATTAATAACAGGACATAGCAACATATGTTTTTCGACTAAGGGCGAATTAAATTAAGCTGGGTGGTTTGCGTTCTTGTCGCATTTTGTACATGGATATAGGTATATACAAATATATGTAAGTATTTACAAATACCTGCATAGATATGTGATTATGTGTGTACGCTCGCATGCGTTATGCCGCTCTTCTTGACACAGGCATTAAATTTATTATTTGGCTCCAGACGAATAAGTGCCTAATGCCTGAAGATATGTTTCTATTAGCAAAGAATATATTCAAGCTGGGAATAAAGTTTAGAAACACAATATCAATCACCTTTAAGCGTAAATTAAACGAAAAATGAAAGAGAGAATGTTATATTTGTTAATATTTCTATCTAAATTTAACATTTCAATGCTTTCTTTCTTATGCACATGTACGCACGTATATATATATATATATATATATATATATATATATATATATATATATATATATATGTCTGTCTGTGTGTATGTATATTTACAAACACACAAACACCACAGACGCACGCATATATATATATATATATATATATATATATATATATATATATATATATATATATATATATATATTCATACATAGTTACATAGATTCATACATACCTACATCACACTCAACCTTTTTCTCACGTGTGTTTCATCGATATAATGAGTATACGACCCTTCTTTCATATCTGTAGAGACAGGCATGCATTCACACATACACATATTGATAGATAGAGGTAGATAGGTAGAGATAGAAATATAGAGATAGATAGTTAGAGATAGATAGATAGAAAGATAGATAGATAGATAGATAGATAGATAGATAGATAGATAGATAGATAGATAGATAGATAGATATAGGCAATGTGAAATAAGTAAGAATGGTTCTTTTCGTTGTTTGGGTTTTGCCTGCCCTCCCTAGTATGTAAAATGTCCACATGTTTGTTTTCTCTCCGTGTATAAATTGTAATGCATAATTATATTATGAAAATATTAATGTCTTTTGACTTTTATTACGCATGCTAATTAGTGGTATAAATTGTTAATTCAATAATTTTCATTGTTTATATATATATATATATATATATATATGGGAGAATATACAAAAAATAACAACAGACGAGGACAGGTGGTGTAAATAACAAAAGTATATATTAGTTTGACGCTCGCGAATACGGAAAGTCTTTGACATTTCGAGCTACGCTCTTCAACAGAAAGAATACGGAGACAAGGAGAAAAACACGGAGAAAAAAAATTGAATAGTGTTCGGTCAACGGTCAAATATATATATATATATATATATATATATATATATATATATATATATATATATATATATATATATATATATATATATATATATATATATATATATATATATTTGTGTGTGTAGTATGTATGTATGTATTTGTGTGTCTGTGTTTGTCCCTCCACCATCACTTGACAACCATTGTTAGTGTGTTTAGGATCCTCGTGAATTAGCGGTTCGGCCGAAAAAAGCGATAGAATAAGTACTAGGCTTAGAAAGAATAAGTCCAGGGGGTCAATTTGTTCGACTAAAGGCATTGCTTCAGCATGCCCGCAATCAAATGACACAAACAATTAATAGAATCAAAGAGTAAAGCGACGTTTCGATGATTTGATTACTGCGCCACAAAATGATAAGACTCAAAAGTCAGAAAACGGCCTTTCTTTCACTAAGATGTGTGGCTCCAGCCTTTGATTTAGAGTGTAACGAAATAAACAGGTTAGTAAAAAGGACTGTGTGTGTCTTTATATTACAGGATACATCGCAGAATACCTTCAATGTTGCAGGCAAATAACATGAAAGTAAATTTAGCATAGTAAACAACACTCTTGAACACCTGTAGCATTGAATTTTGCACTGTTTGGATAGCAATAACTGTTCTCGTGTTCGGCTTTAGGACAAGATTATAAATGTGAAGTCTTTCAAAGGTAATGAGTTCCTATGACACGTTTGAACGGTTTATTACATAAAATACCTTTGCGGAGTCAATAAAGATCGCGCAGAATCAATTGCATTTCTCCAGATATTTTCCATGCGTCTGATCGAAACAGAGCATCATAGTAATGGTGATTTATCTATCTGATTCTAAAAGAATGGATGAATATATGTGCTTTTGTGTATTAAACCTATATACACAATATAATATTAAACATTTATATATAGCTATGTTATATATATTCACACGTATCTATGTATATTTCGTACATATATAAGCGTGAATGTGTGTGTGTGTGTGTGTGTGTGTGTGTGTGTGTGTGTGTGTGTGTGTGTGTGTGTGTGTGTCAATTCATCAATCAGCCTTTTGGGTGCCGATCTTCAAAGGATATCTATATCTCTGCTGATGTATGAATCATGCAATACTGATACGGTTTATGGATATGGCGACACTGCAAACTTAATCTCTAAAATATAAAATATTTCCCGTCTGCCATCATCTATCAGCCGTTGGAGTTATATAAGCATAATGTCTCTTACATCTTTCACACTTGCCTGGAGATCCCGACCTTTTTCTCCAAGTTATTACATGAGTGGACGGAGTTTCATTTATAATGCACTTCATCTCCAGTTACCAGGTTTCTATGACATTTGAAATTTGCATCCCATTCTCCAACGTTTCTTGCGGCCATATGTCTACATTGTCTAAAGCTGAGCAACTTCAATTCATGCATCGAACAAAGGCCACAATGATGTCTCCGCATACGAGACATGCATATCTAGAATTGCATCATAAATTGTTTACTCACAAGCTTATGCTGCAAGTTGTGTCCCATCGATACCACCATTATCATCAAGCAAAACAAAGAACACACATTATCTGGATTTACCCAGATTCATAGACTTGTTATCTCTTTGCTTCATATCTAGACAACGCAACCGAATGAATCCATACACAAGAAACTGGTAAAAAAGTGTGTGTACTGTAATAAAGACACACACATTCGCGCATTAATGTCATTTTTCATTGTAGTACTCGAAAGGAATAGCGCCAGGCCTTACTGACCTAATGAGTTTACATAGGTAACTAGGCAGATAAGAATACAGAGGCAATAAGGGGGGTGGATATCAGTTAGAGTCTGAGATCGGTAAAAAAAAACGTGACGCACGAGAATGCAAGAGACTCTGTACTTCACATGAAAATATATTGCATAACTAGTATAATGCTCGGATATATTAATTAGGAAAACTGATTGGATAGAACTTGATTTATTACTAGTTCAACACAACAAATCTCCACAAAGAAGAAATACAGAAAACAAGGAATGAACCTATCAATTTGAGTCAATTTTGTTTAAATTTTAACATCGAATTCATAGTTCAAACAAATTAAATACCAAACACGTTTATGCATCGAAATATATTCCATTATATTCTAATGTCTGATGTGATCGTGCTGCCAGAATCTCATTCTTATATCCACGCTCAAATGGCTGCTCTGGTTAATATTCGATGAATGGGATTTTGCATTACCGAATAATTTTGGTCTGTTGTATTTTGTGACGAATAAGCATACGTTACCGCTATTAATATTGTTGTATGTGCGTGTTTGGTGAAGTCACAGTAGAACATTTAGGTGGATGGGTGGTATAGAATTTCAGGTTTAAAAACTATACATAAAGAGTACGTGAGTTATCTGAGGACAAATTTGCTCTTTTATAAAAAACACACGTAATAACAGAAAATGCTGTACATATAAAGTAGGTTATCTCCTTTATGATCTTAATCAGTGTATCTGCCTTCAGCATCAATAACTGCTTCTTTGCCAGGTTTGAATCGTCTACATACCTGAATTAAATGGTACTCAATCATATCAGACATTATTCTGACAACGGTGGCTTTCAAAGAATTATTGGTGTTATGGAGGTGTTGATTGACCTCTCTATATAGTAATCCGCTCTATAATAGTCCAAAGACTTGAGATCTGTTTGAAGGCCACATTTAAGGGGTTAAGTGGTCATGAAAATTGTCAGTCATCCATTCTTGGTTTGCCTTCAACTTATGTGATGGCACAGAGTCCTGCTGAAACACGTACAGCCTTCCATTGCGTACTCTATCAGCCCAGCGCTTGACAACTGTTTCCAGAACTTCAGTATAGCTAGCACAGATAACCCTAAGACCTTGGGGATAAAAGTGAGGAGTCATCAACTCCAAACGCCATGACAGTTGCTGGGAATTTTGTGTGCATGATTGTTGGAACTTTAGAAGGGTCTGAACGAAACCATCTGTTATTTTTTCTGGTAATCTTCTTGTCCTGGCCAAAGTTTGCTTCTCATCTGATAAAAGTCACATCCTGTTACGATCTTCTGAATTTTCATGTATGTTTAATAGCGTTTTAGATCTGAGCGATCGATTTGCCTTTGTTTTTTTCTGACATCAAATGACTTCTCTTCATCACACAAGACTAGTGCTGGTTGTCTTCATGGATAGCATTTCTGATTGTCCATTCTTTTGCACGGAGATTTTTTTACAATTGACTTCATAGACTTTCTGGAAATTCCGCTAATGATCTGCAAAACACGTTGGTATTGGAGCGTTGGGAATACTTGCTGTCTATCGATATTTGTGAAATCCTCCTATATGAGACATGTATCTATTTGCGAACATTGTAAGTGAAAGATCTGGCGGCCTTTAAAAACTGAGCCTTATCTAAATCGCTGTGCTCGGCCGCAAACGTCACAATTATAGCATGCCTTTTCGTTTTCTGAGAAAGCTATGTGTCTTCTTCTTGTCACTCTTTTAAAGCCTAACCAGGCTCATGGACCCGGTTTAACGGTTTCTATAGCGTATCTTCCCCCCCCCCCCCCCACCCAGCTTGGAGGGACCCCAGTGCATCGCAGCGTTATTCAAGAAACAAGAAGAACAATGAGAGAAAGTTGGGGGCGAAAGAGTACAACAGGAGTCACCAAAACCCACTGTCGGAGCCACATAGATCTTTAGGTATTTTCGCTCTATAAACACACACAACGCCCGGTCTGGGAATCGAAACCACGATCCTCGGACCGCGAGTTCACTGTCCTAAACACTGGGCCATTGCGCCTCCACAGCTATGTGTCTACCATTGTTATTTCTTGAAACGTAAATGACAGTAAGTTAATATAAACGCAGTAATATCTAAAAATATCATAATCTCTAACAGCCAACACGATAACAGCGTCGGTAAATGAAGTCAGAACTGCCACATATATACAAATAAATCTAATAAATGCCCATGCATGGATTAACCTCTGTATGAGTACGAATCTTGTATATATAAATGTACCGTACACACAAGGGGAGGACCGCACGTTTACATAGGGGCAACGGCTGATTCATTCAAGAATCGTTATCGCCAGCTTCAAGAAAATCAGCATGTGATGCTCAACATCTTTGGCCGATTTTGTGTGACGACTTAAGGAATATAAACTAACTTGGTCCACAATAAGGTGCGCATAACCATATACTATCCTTTCCAGAAGATGTAGACCATGCTCCGAGGAACCTCTATCTATTTTGTGGACCAATGACATCACTAATAGAATATCTGATAGACATTCAAGATGCTTATTCACTTTCGCTCAATGCAGTGGGAATGAATTGGAATAACCATCAACCAAATTAACATTCATAATTCAACCTAAGGTATGGATCAATTAAATTTAACTATAGCCTCCCCATTCTTATAAACAATAAGTAGCTTTTCAATTCGCTGTATGTGCATATGTCCGCCAAACCGCGCGTGTGCGTATGATTTTGTCTTCGAGGATGTTTGTAACAGAGGGAGTTTATACATCTCTATCTGTTAACTGCTACATTTGATACATTATTTCCTGAACTCTGTATTCGTTATTTATTGTTGATCTTTTATATAAAAGCGAAGGTATTTCTCTTAATTTGCTGCCTTTCTCTACACAAAGCGGGAAGATATCTTGCGGAACGTTTGTTATTTTAACAGGATACATCTTGTAATCATATGAAGAGTCAAATCTACTCCACCGGATACTCCTAAACCAGTCAAGTATCCCAACCATGATGGATCGATGCTAGATCGATCAAAACAAAACAGCTGTGATGATTAATAAATATCATTGTATCGTTTAACTTCCGTCTCTCTCATTATTAATATGTATATATATATATATATATATATATATATATATATATATATATATATATATATATATATATATATATATATATACATAATAATAATAATAATAATAATAATAATAATAATAATAATAAGAGTTACAACAAAAGAATGATATCTCGATATTACGATAGAGGATTATTTATATATGCATAGTTAAGACAATCAGTAAGTTGTCATAATAGTACTGTGAGCTTCAAATGGCGGAGCTAAAAACCTACGATGAATTCTTATTGATAGCTGATGAGCATGCATGTTTGATCTTAAGTCCGGCATTTGAAACTCCGAGTATTATTATGACAACTTACTGAGTGTCCTAACGACACGCACGCACACACACACACACACACACAAACACACACACACACACACACGTATATATATATATATATATATATATATATACATATATATACATATATACATATATATACATATATATACATATATATATGTATATATGTTTTCGCTCAATAAACACTCACAACACCCGGTCTGCTAATCGAAACCGCGATCCTATTACCGCGAGTCCATTGCCCTAACCACTGGGCCATTGGGCCTCCACTTATAGATAGATATATGTATGTGTTTATGCACATGTATATACAAAATTATGTTTGTATGTATAGTACATGTATGTGCGTATGTGTGTGTATGCATGTGTGTGCATGATATTATATTATGTAAATAGTATTCATACACACAAGCACTCATTTTTATAAGTTTTATTTCTTGCACAACAGATGCAATTCACTAACGAATATATTTGCTTGTTAATATTAGATAAGAAAAATGTGAGACAGCAATCGTTTGATAATATGCGCTATTTATACAACTTATGAGAAATTGCAAGATATAAAAATTTAGTTTCACAAAGATGAAGTGAATGATCGGAGTGAAGAATTTGCAATACAATACGATATAAATGCTAAACATATGTATTTACTGCAACGAAAGAAAAATAAAATTTCTAAAGTAACCTAAATGTAAGGGATAGCCTCGCATTTGGTTTCAGTGTATGCTATAAAATGTATGTCTCCAGATTTGAATTTTACTTTTGTCGCAACGTATTTCCAGGTTATTTATTATTTATTTGGTCTGTTTTATGGTAAGACATGACAATGCATACGTCTAAGCTCAGCATCCATTAGTTCTTTTTGTATAAAAAATACATTAACAGAATATATACTGAATTAATCGTATTACTTTTGAATGGGTAACATGCTAAAGAGTAAAACTTAGTATTAAACAAAGGGAATCCATATTAGCGTAGAGTTTTCCTCGGTTCTAAATTTTCCAGAACAAACATGGCTATAAATCTGTTCTTCTCCCTTAGAAATATGTCTTCGGTATAATAATAGCGTTTATTTCTGCAGATATATTTCGAATGTCGCTCTGGAGGAGGCAATTTACATGAAGCACATACATGTATGCATGTATACATACACACACTCATAAATATGTACATATATGTACGTACATAACTACAAAGAAATAAATTATTAATACATACATATATACGTATATATGTATAGATACTCACATATATATATATATATATATATATATATATATATATATATATATATATATATATATATATATATATATATATATATATATATATATATATATATTATCTGTATGTATATGTATGTACATCCTTATGTATGTGTATAAATGTGCGTGTGCGTGTGTGCGCGCGTGTGGACACACATTAAAACTGGTATTATTTCAAGATTTGCTAATGTGGCATTTAGAAGGTTACACATTTTTTTCTTAATTAGCTCTCGCTTCAGTTTAACTAAACAATTAATGCCTGATTATATCATTTTTTCCCCTTTGTGTTTTCTAATATGCCATTTGCTATCTCCGTGAGATTGGTGATCGACAATTACTCCTATTTAGTTATGTACATTTCTTTTTCTTCCTTTTTTTTCTACTTTCGATCTGACTTCTTCTAACATTCATGTTCATAGCCTTCAGCTCCTAAGGGAAAGTGCTGAATCAATGAATCGAAACTAATTAAGATGGTAATGAATAAATGGAATTAGACATAGAATGTAAAAGAACAGAGAATCATAGAAGAAAAATTACTTTGAGTGTAGGGGTTATATATACGTATGCATACGTACCTACATATATGTGTGTGTGAATGCATATATAATATATTAATATATTATACATGTATGTAACATATCATATATAAGTCTAAATGTATATATATATATATATATATATATATATATATATATATATATATATATATATATATATATATATATATATATGTATATATATGTATGTATATATATATATCTCTATATCTATCTGTATATACATATATATATATATATATATATATATATATATATATATATACATACATATATATATATATATATACATATATACCTATATATATATATATATATATATATATATATATACATATATACCTATATATATACATATATACCTATATATATATATATATATATATATATATATATATATATATATATATATATATATGTATATATACATATATACCTATATATATATATATATATATATATATATATATATATATATATATATACATACACACACACACATATATATATATATATATATATATATATATATATATATATATATATATGTTAGTGTGCTTATTGGTATTTTTAATAAGCTTTTCAATAGGATTAATTGAGTGAAAGCATGACTTATGTATTGGAATTTAGAGAATAAAAAGGTAAATAGTTCAACGAATGAAAGAAATGCATGAAGAGATAAAGTTTAGTTCTGTAGCAGTATTTTCTGGCCTAATTACTGACAAGCCAAAGGCTACCGTAAACGTGTTCAACGTGAAAGTTACAGGTAAATATGAGTACGGTGCTGAAAATGTTTCAATACATATGCGTGTAGCTTCTCCCTTTTTTATATAATAGTCCCTCTTCAGTATATTTGGATGTGTGTATGTATAGAGAGAGAGTGTGGTGTGGGGGTGTATACGTACTGTCACAAACGCTACACCCATATTTATGCATGTACAGACACACACACACACACACACACACATATATATATATATATATATATATATATATATATATATATATATATATATATATATATATATATATATATATATATATATATATATATATATATATATATATATATACATATATATTATGATTGACCGTTGACTGAACACTATTCAATTTTTTTTTTATCCGTGTTTTTTCTCCTTGTCTCCGTATTCTTTCTGTTGAAGAGCGTAGCTCGAAACGTCAAAGACTTTCCGTATTCCCGAGCGCCATACTAATACATCCTTTTGTTTTTTACACCACCTGTCCTCGTCTGTTGTTGTTTTTTCGTATATTCTCCCATATATATATATATATATATATATATATATATATATATATATAAAAGTATATAGATATTATTGTAAACATCAGCGAACACACATACACAATCTATGTACTTAAATTGTTCGTCGGTCGACTGCAATTTTGCACGTTGGAGATGATACTCTGAAAGCACCTGCTTTTTAATGACCTGAAAGTCATAGTTACAGACAGGTGGGAGTACTCGCTCCTAAATCCCATTCAAGAGCTATGGACATCTGTGTTTTGTCATTTGCGTCACTTATTAACATCACGCACGTAAATGGAATAGAAACAAATTGAATAGCCTGTCCACGAGTACATGTTGCCCTGTCAATGACCATCAGTTTCTGGTGCTTTGAGAGAGTCATCTACGCGTGCAATCGCTGAGCATGTTAAATACAAACATTGTGTACGTGTGTCCTACAATGTGCTGCTTCTAATTCACATTTGAATATCAGGTGATGGTTTTTACACCACTTTGCATATCATCATGGACAAGCTATTGAATTTGCACTCGGCTCAGTTCAAGTGTTGTTGATAAGCTACAACAATATAAATATATATATATATGTATGTAACTATATTTATGCATATATACATATATATATATAAATACATATATAGACACCCACATATATATGTATGTATGTCTGTATGTATATATGTATATATGTAGGTATATATATATATATATATATATATATATATATTTGATTAATAAATTCAAAAAGGGATAAAACTCTTTTACAAGAATTTTATCAAGAAGCCAGTGTGTTAAAAAATTCATAAGGGAAAATTCTATTCTCAAGAATATAATTATACGTTTATATTTATATAAGGGGCATTACTACAAAATAATAATGCCACACACTGGATTTCTCAAAATAAACACATTTTTAGTACCGAATGCGAGGAAACACAACCAACAGAAGAAAACCACCTTTCTTTTAAATAACTCAATTATGTATCGACCGATTTCGCGATTACTAGAATGAATCCAGATTCCGCACGTCAGCATAGTATTGTTTATGAAAAACATATACAAATAAACAGAATTCTCACCTTACCAACACTTTCCGTAAAGCAAAGGGAATGAAATTTATCTGTATAAATCTTTACGGAGAGGCTTCATTCCCTTTGCTTTACGGAGAGTGTTCGTGTTTGCTGAAGATTTATATATATATATATATATATATATATATATATAGTTTTAGGGAAAATAACCAATTTTCAAGAACTCATCGATGAAAATCCACTATCTATAAGGCTCAATTTAATTTTAATTTTTTATAAATTGATTTTAATTGAGTTTTTTACCTGTAATTTTGGATTTTGTCCCTAATAATATTATTATATATATATATATATATATATATATATATATATATATATGTATATATATATATATATATATATATATATATATATATATATATATATATATATATATATATATATATATATATATATATATATATATATATATATATATATATATACATAAGAGAGAAAATGAAAAGCACGTCCGTCCACTCTCATTTCCAAGTAAGTTTATCTGCAACGTGTTTCTGTCAATCTCTATACTGTTTTCTTCTACCCTCCTTACCTAATTCCCTTTTCTCTCCTCCCTCCTTCTCCGTTTTCTATCTATCTCTCTGTCTCTCTCCGTTTTTCTCACCCCCTCTCTCTCTCTCTACCTCTCTCTCTCTCTCTCTCTCTCTCTCTCTCTCTCTCTCTCTCTCTCTCTCGTTGCTCACACGTGACCATCTTTCTTTTCCTGCACGGACGTATTTTACTCTCTCTCTATCTCTATGTCTCTCTCTCTCTCTCTCTCTCTCTCTCTCTCTCTCTCTCTTCTATCTTTTTTCTTTTCAAAAAATATGTTTCTACCACCTTTCATTATTTCCCTGCCGTTGTCTTCTAACGACCCTCCATGTTTTTTTGCCTTCGGTTCCCTTGTATGTCTCCACTGTCATTTTCTTATTGTTCCCAACATAGGTCCTCCATAAATCCTAAATTTTATTTTAGAATCCAACTGTCTGTGCTCGAAATGCTCGAAATGAGGCATAGACAGACAGCTGACAGCTTATGAGGGATCTTGTTTTCCACTTTTTTCCCGTTCTTTACGAATGCTACATGTTCTCCTTTTATTTACGTATTTTACGTTATTTACACCGGTGGTGACGTCTCGTACACTTATATGCATGTATATAAATATATATATATATATATATATATATATATATATATATATATATATATATATATATATATATATATATATATATATATATATATATATATATATATATATATATATATATATATATATATATATATATATATATGAATATCTCCTTGTGTATCTGCAGCGTCCTGTTGTCCTTCGGTTTCCTTGTATGTCTTCCTGACGAGAAGAGTGGAACCTTTTTGGTTCCTAATTTATACATTGCAATAGAGAACTAATCTTTTATTTTTATTTAAATTAGGAATTTTATGTCATGTCGCCCATGACGAGATATAATACGAATGGCTATGCTGGCTTTATAGCGGTTCTCACTGCTATTTCTAGATATGTAGGGTTTTCTACAACCCCTTCGGTTATAATTGTGATTTATACACAATTATTACTTCTTATATATACAAATATATTACGTTCGCAACTAAGTTCCCGCCGTTTTTTTTTTAAATTTAAATTTTTAAAAGGTTACTTGTGCTTCTAACTGTTGTTTCGCCTGTCCGTCTTTCTATCGTCTATCTTTTCGAATGTATTATTGTCTTCCACTGCGTTTTTCTCCTACTATATATATATATATATATATTTTTTTTTTTTTCTCCTATTATATATATATGTATATATATATATATATATATATATATATATATATATATAAATATACAAAAATAAGAGGAATGACCAGCAAGAGTGGACTTCTATATGCTAGAAATAGATGCCGAATCATCTAACCAGGAAAAAAATATATATATGTTCTCAGTAAAAATTCAGCGACACAATAGTCTGTTGTGTCGCTGAATTTTTACTGAGAACATATATTTTTTTTTCTGGTTAGATGATTCGGCATCTATTTCTAGCATATAGGAGTCCACTTTTGCTGGTCATTCCTCTTATTTGTGTATGTAATATAATTTTAATCTTCGCATTTTTTAATATGCTAGACCACTGGTTTTAATTGATTAATATCAATTTCTAACCTCATTAATAAATGTTATATATATATATATATATATATATATATATATATATATATATATGTGTGTGTGTGTGTGTGTGTGTGTGTGTGCGTGTGTGTGTGTGTGTATGTGTACATATATATCCATACACACACACACACACACGCACACCCACACACGCATACACACACACCTATATATATTTAAATAAATGTTTTGTTTTCGTGTCCAGCTAACATAAAGTAAATTTCACATTAAACTGATTCGTTACGCTATATTTTATTTCGACCATCATATAATTATTGTTCGTTAGCTTGTTAATGATGCTTGCAATATACATTTTAAAATTTACTTGTGAAGGCTATGTAATTCTATACTAGTTTTTGTAGATGTGATTTCTTTTTTGTTTCACCGTGATTTTAAGGCATTGTTTCTCCTCAATTAAGTCTACTCCTTTGTGTAGAGTCACACAGCTATATATTATATTTACAACAAAATTTAAGAATATCATGTTTATAAACGACATATATGCTTTCTTATTTTCGCATCAGTATATAACGTACACATATATCGTTGGATAAAAATAATCAGTATCGCAAATCAGTATCCCAAAATTTTATCAGATTAAATAGACATAAATGAAAATAAAATATTAATTAAAATAACACAAGTTAGAAATTGAAGAGAAATTGAGTAATCAGAATATAAAAAGTAGACAATCTTTTGACTGTATAATTTGCGAAATTAATTTTCTTTTCGCAAACACTTCATTCACTCCTCTGACGCCATCATTTCGTTTCGTCTGCCTGAAAATTTATCATCTTTGCTTTCCACAGGTGAGCTGTATGATGTTTGCGGTAGTCCTTTTGTTAAATTCTTAATTTAGATTAAACTTATAGATATGCGCTGTCTTGTCTGCCAGAAAAAGAAAACAGCACAAAATTGTTATTGACTAATCTCGTCTTGAGATCTCACAGCAGACACTAACAATTTAGCGTCAAAATGCTAACAATGATTCAGTTCTGCAGTCTTAAGTAATTTCTGGGGAGAGTATAAGAAATCAAATGAAGATTCTGATAAGCGAAATTCAAAATAGTCGTTTTAAATTCCCAACATACTTGAATTTATAACTAAAGTCATGAGTGAATTGAGACTTATTGGATTTAGTTTCAATTCAGACTCCATCAAGAAAATATCTTACCGTGTCTAATAGAAATAAAGAAATAAACCATAAGTGATGTTTTACACATACAACAATGCCAAAACTTTTTTTGTACATTTATTCTAAAATCAAGTCACATTCTGGTCGGATTTTCTCTTCATTAGACAAGAAATTGCTATAAAATAAATAGGTGTTAAAATAGCAAACACTATTCAAATAAGAATGGCAGGCTTGCGATTTCAATGACTTTGTACGTGTGTGTGTGTGTGTGTGTGTGTGTGTGTGTGCGTGTGTGTGTGTGTGTGTGTGTGTGTATGTGTGCGTGGGTGGGTGTGTTTGTGTGTGTGTATATGTGTGTATGTGTGTGTGCATGCGTGCGTTTGTGTGTGTGAGTGTGTGTGTGCGCGCATACATACATACTGGCTCCTCTGAGTTTTGACTCTAAGTGTTCCTGGTTTCTGCATCTACAGGCAAAATTTTAGCAGGAAATTCATTCGAACAAAATAGAAATATCGTCAATGTGTAGTATGATATCCTGTGATTTTTTTCTTCCGACAGTCAACGCTAAACTCATACAAACATACGCATGTGAATGTGCATATATCAATATATAAATGTTTATGTATGTATGCATGTATGTATGTATGCATTTATGTATTCATGTAAGTATGTACGTATGCATGCATGAATATATGTATGTAACTTTTATATCAAAGTCAATCTTAGTAAGTACCAGATCGTGAAGAGTATATTCTTCACGATCTGGTAATTACTTTCTCATAATTGTACATATTGTGAGCGCAATTTGTGTTCATACTATCAAAGGACAACAGTAATGACATATATTTCATAACTCTATTATCTACATGTTTACATTTTTATGATATAATTCCATTTATCAGTAATCAAATTTTCATAATTATAATAACGGTAACTTTCCTAAAGTAAAATGAATTATTCTACGTTTTTAATATCCCCCAACCAATAATTCAATTACAGATATATATTAATTTTGCAAGTATTTTATATTTAAATTATTCTTATCGTGATTATATTTGCAAGTGGTTTTATATTCATATATTTCTGTAATTAATATCTTTGAGAATGTGTAAAATTTTTGTGATACGAATATCAGTATGATACGAAATTTTTTCCACAGATATTCGAAGCATGTGCAAATGTGTAGGTTTCTTACGTTCTTTATTGTAAGTATATAGTTAAAAGTGACTATGTGTAGACATACAGAGGTTGGGAAAATTAATGGAAACAGATAGCACCATAATATCATAATTATTTTGAAGTATGTATAAAACCGTCGAAAACTTGTTTATTTTTATGATATTGATTTATTATGAGTATTACTTAATATGTTTTACTAATATTACTGTCTCTTTTCAGATGACATCAGGAAAAGGTAATTAAAATTCATTAATATAATAGATCTATCGGACTTTCAAAGAGGTCAAATTGTTGATGCTTGTATGTCAGGCGCTAGCGTACATAAAACAGCCAAAATGTGTGGTGTATCAAGAAGTACTGTCTCGAAATAATGACAGCCTTTGAGAAATAGGGAAATACCTCCTCCTCGAAACAAAACTCTGTAAGAAAACCAAAACTTTCATATAGGGGCCATTGGACTCATACGTGAACTGTTAGAAACGATCATAAAAATTCAACTCCCAAAATTGCCGTAGAGCTTAATGACCACCTCGAGAATCCATTCCACAAAAAACTGTTCGCCGGGAGCTGCACGAAGCCGGATTTCACGGGAAGACGGCAATCAGAAAACCACTACTTTCAAAAAGAAACGTTTCAAAGCGTTTAGAGTGGGGTAAAAACCTACAAAATTGGTCCCTAGAGCAGTGGAAGAATGTTATTTTCTCGCACGAGTTATCTTTTACCTTATTTCCGAACATTGGCCTAGTATACGTGTGGAGATAACCAAAAGAAGCATTTGGCACAGACTGTCTTCTTCCAACTCCTCGACATGGAGAAAGATATGTGATGATTGGGTGGGGGGGGGGGGATATATATCTTGGAAATCCGGCGGCCCAATGGTTTCCCTTCATGGCAGAATTAATAGTGAAGACTATTTAAGCATTTTATCTGATCAAATTCATCCTATGGTTGCGGAAGTGTTTTCAGAGGGAAACGCAATCTTTCACAAAGATTACGCATCAATTCACAAAGCGAAAGCTGTTACGAATGTCACGAGGAGCATTCTAGTGAAGTTGAACATCTTATCTGGCTACCCAGTCCTCAGATCTCAATATTATTGAACGTTTATGCATTTTAGAAGAAACAAGTAAGGAGTCGATATCCTCCACCATCATCACTACAAGAACTGGAGACTGTGTTAGCTGAAGAATGGAGAAAAATTTCTTTGTAAACAATTCAAAGTTTGTACGAGTCCATACCTCGCAGAATTCAAGCTGTAATTTCTCACAAAGGTGGTCCTACCCCATATTAAAATAAATGGTTTTGGAATTTTAAGTTGTTTCCATTATTTTGTCCAACCTTTGTACATACACACGCACACACACACACACACACACACACACACACACACACACACACACACACACACACACACACACACACACACATAAATGTGTATCTCTATTAACGAAATTCAGTTGATCAACACATCACTCTCTGCGAAAAGAATCGCAAATGCGCAACGAAAGATTTCCGGACAACGTACTTGAGTTAAAATGAGAACAATTATATTAACATTTAAAACAACTATTGAAGAAATGAGAAGAGTGAATTAATATCTTATGCTCAGTACTTAAATTTGCCATAATATTGTGGTTTTCAAACACCCCTACTGAGCACATATTTCGGTAACCGCAGTCTCCTCTCTAAATAAGTATATTACAAATAATAGGTTACAAAGTTGATTTGACAGTATTTCTCCCTTTGAGGTCCCACACGAACTACACCAACGACATCATGTTATATTTTCATTTGCATTTAAATAAATTAACATTAGGATGTAATCCGGTCGCGAATTTAGCAGCAACAGCTCTTATGTAGTAACAGACATTTGACCGAAAACGTCTAAGTTAAAATATTCTCCACACTTTCGTTATCATAATGGTGTTGAACACAGTTGCTCCAGTTGCACATTCTATTGGGTTTCTTAACACAAGACCATTAGTTGCGTTTATATGATGAGTAAGAAGAAATACAAAATTATTGTCATCATAGATTTTAGTACAAGTCTGATGTGTATAATTTGTAACCGTCACTTCGTTTATACATGTCTGACGGATTATCTAGCTGCATGTATGTAACTACTGTAGTTACGAAACAGGTTTTAGATAACAGAATAAAGCTCTTTTCTCTCACTTCACTTCTTTTATCTTGTCAAATTTTATACATCGAGGCAGATGTCACTGTATGATAAGAAGCTTGCTTCCCAACCACATGATTTCGAGTTCAGTCCCATTACATGTCATCTTTAGTAAGTGTCTTCTACTATAGCGTCGGGCCGACCAAATACTTGTGAGTGGATTTGGTAGAGGGAAACTGAAAGAAGCCTGTCGTATATGTGTGTGCGTGTTTATGTCGAGCTTGTTCCTCAGTACCACTTAACAACTTTGTTTATGTCTCTGCAACATAGCGGCTCGGCAAGAGAGACAACAAAATAAGTACCAGTCTTAAAGAAAAAAAAAACAAAAAAGTTGGGAGTCTATTTATTAGCGATGCTCATTCAAAATACGCTCTTGGAGGGAGAGAACAGTAGGCTTCTGTATTTCTAAGTATATGTATGCGCATGCGTAGTCGAGCCGAAGTATTCTGGGGTTTCCTATAGAAACCATAGAAAGTTTAACAATTAGTAAGATATGATTTGGTAACGACTCAACATATATCATATTTGATTACAATAGCAATGATTCACAGTGAGCGTAGATAAACCTGATTCTAATTTACTTGCGCTAATAAAAATTACTAAATTGAAAATATTCGTTATTCTGTTCAATAAATATAAACTCTTGAACAGTTTTGTGGTAAAAGAAATAATGGAAATATTTTATCATAACTTTTGAATTACATTTGCATCATTCATGTTCTCTTGATTTCACAGATAAACTCTAATTATATGCGAAAGTGACAAATGTTTCAGTGAGAACGTAGCATGAAATAGAAATAAATAAATAACATATGTTGCATTCTAATAATGGAGATAATATTCGATTTGGGAAAACGTATTTGTCAGAAAATTAAATGGAGTTTAGAAATCTAATCCATTGTGAATTGTCAACAGCCTGTTTAATACCTATGGGAGGATTTCAGTAATTTGAAAAGTATGTAGTAGATGAAATTGATATCAAGAGAAGATACGGGGTTCCTAGACAAATGAAATGAAAATATATCATCAGATTAATTTTAGTAAGATAAAGTCGCGTTTGCAATACAGCATTTGGCCGCTCATTCGATATGTTACGAATAACTTTGAACAATGTTTGAAACACAGGAATATACGCGAAAATAGAAAATTTGTAACTACATTATAATTTTTTTAAAATCGAGAATGAAGTTATATTTAACTATACATGTTAACGGATTAGATATTCTCAGTATGAATGCTTATATAAATTCTGAATTGATCACATTAATGCTCTATATCATTTTCTATGACAACCATTGTGATTTAAAAATATTCATCGAAGTTACATATCGGTATACGTTCTAATTATTCTGATGATAGAAAGATTAACAGAATTTTATTGTTAACTGTTTGTAATATGTCGACATTTAGCTCGATGACGGTTTACTTCTCAGGAATGTTGCACCCTACAGTGTTCACGGTTCTTCAGGAAACATCTTCAATACTTTCACATATTTAGCCTCTGACCCCATTTCAAATAGGCCTCTAGTTATTTCCTTTTAGCCTTTATTAATGCGTGTTACGACGAATTTACAATTAGCTTACATAGAATTACTCCCTATATATTACAGATGTATATTTCACACATCTTTCACACATTATATCTCTCACAAATTGCGTGTCTTCAATGAGTGTTCCCTTAATTACAACGAAGAAGTTAAATGACTTTTGTTTTTGCAACCACTTCGCAATATGTGTGTGTGTGTGTGTGTGTGTGTGTGTGTGTGTGTGTGTGTGCGTGCGTGTGTGTTTTTATATATATATAAACGTATATATAAACGTATATATACATATGTATATTCATGCATGTATATATTAGTGCATCTGGTGTCTGTATGTGGAAATAACAATAAAATACAGAAACGATTAACAGACAAGACAAATAAACATGCTAGACATCATCTCATCAACCTAGTATCAATTTAATGTTGGTTCATGTAATTCCTAGAGGTTTGCTATCGGCGATGGTATAACTGGTAATGCCGCTAGTGTGTTGGTGGTGATGATGATGACGCTGAGAACGATGATGATGATGACGATGACATTAATGTTGATGGTAGTGATGTATCATAATTCTGTTCATCAATTATTTTATTGTATGCAAATTCGAGTATGATTACATGAAATACACCATGAACACGAGTGTAATACCATTACATACGACATTATAGACAGCATAGCGTTCAACATGTAATATAAAGTTGAAGATCACTTTTCAGTTACTTGATATACTTCATCACAGTTCAGTGGCCGATCGTCTCTATGAAATAAATACCTCGATATCAACGACAGCGATGCTGCTAAATTCTCAGATTACGTTCACTATATCAAAATCTTTCGCTGTTTTGGTGATGCTTATTGACAATCTGGAATATCTGTCACACAGTCGCATGCACTGGTCAGATCTTCTCTAATATCTGTCATGTATTTTTTCTTTGTTCCATGGAATTTGGCATTTTACCGTAGGCAATTACACTGTCAAGGCATCTAGTTTGCTTTTCGGTTAATTGTCTCTTTTTTCATTGGGTCATACACAGCTTTTTGCCCAGTTATTCCCACTATAAACTCTAATAATTGCGTCTCTGTCAATTCTCTTTAAATATGAACCGCATTTCATTTACGGGACCAGAAAACCAATAATTATCGTAGAACTGCTTTCTATTCTTTTGGCAAATTATTAACCTAATTATTAACGCATCAAGCTGGATATAAAAAAAAAACCTTTCTTTTCAATCCATACCAAAATATTTGCATCCAGAAACGGTAATATTTTCAGATGTCATGGAAAAAAGACATTTATTTCGCTTGAACTCGTGTTCACAACATGAGGATTAAATCCCGCATTCGTATATAAATTGTTCATTTACCGAAATTAGTATCCGCTCATCCTGAATCTGAGCCAAATTAAGGACGCCGATGCAATCTCACAAAGAAAAACGAAAAGTAATATATAAGCTATAGCACCATTGAAAGGATTAAGAAGGAAATAGGGAAGGCCAACTCTTGGTATGATAGCCAGAAATGCCAGAGTATCATGTCCGTCCACAACACCCCTAGAGGCGAACTGGTGTACCGATTTAGAAGGGCCCTAGACAAATTTAAGCAAAGAATTAAGGTGGTTGAAAGGCCAGGCAAACCTATCAAATCCCTAATCGGTAGAAGCTACCCTTTTGGTAGAACCCCCTGTACTAATAGGAATTGTATTCTATGTAGATTTAGCCCACAAACAAACTGTAAAGCCAGAAATGTATGAGATGTACAGAGGGACGGTGCAGTAGCAAGACAACGACGTAGGTAGGGGAAACAGCACGGATTATAGGAGGGGGGGTTAAATGTACATTGGAGGAAACTTAAGGAAGAGAAGATCTCATCGGTTCTGTACCAGCAAGCCGAGCAGGAGCACTGGGGCTCACTCAACAACATAGAAGTTAAAATCTTGTCAACATATAGAACAGACGCAACGCTTAGACAAATTACAGAAGCTACACACATAATATAAGATAAACTTAGCCTGAATAGGAAACTGGAATGGAACACTAGCGCACACCCCAACACACCACAACATATGACAGAATAAGAACCCTATAAACCGATAACAATATGAACAAAATAGAATACAATACACAGATAAACAAATGGAATTAAATAACTATATACGTTAACAAAATTATATTCAATTAAATACAAAACCACAAGACAAATAAGAATTTTAAAAAGATAAGTATGTATAAACACATGAACAAAATAGATAAAAGCAAATTAAACGAACGTGTATAAATAGGGGATACAGATAATAAGGCACCCCCCCCCCCACACACACGCGTTTACTAGACATAGACACACACAGGGGTATACGCATGCGCAAATAAAGACACATACAATAGGAATACAAAACACAAAATGGCTGATCATTAGTAAGGAAGACGTACAAATAAGAAAGAAGAAAGCAAAGGACAACTGATGAGGTCACTGAAGTGTGACGAAAGAAATCTGTCCATTCCCATACACAACAATATATTTGTTTCAACACATGATTTCACATCAAGAATCCTGCAAAACGAATATATAAAGGAATATATAAACACACACACACACACACACACACACACACACATATATATATATATATATATATATATATATATATATATATATACAAATTAAAAGGGTTAAGGTTTATCGATTTATTAATTTATTAATAAATCAACAATTAATAATTTCTACAAAGCCCTTCGGTATGCAAGCACCATTATCGGTGGAGAACTTATTTAAAGGTTCATATACATTTATAAATATAATTAATTGTAAACATAATTAATTGCTGATCCCTTAATTATGTTTATAAATATATATATATATATATATATATATATATATATATATATATATATATATATATATATATATATATATATATATATACATATATATATAATAGAGTTATTAATATTTCTAAGTCTCTCTAAAGGAGACTACGGCAGCGGTACTGGAAATTAATAGTTATCGCCAAGCCAACATGGCAGTCCCAAAATTAGGACGAACGGTGCCGTGAATTAGCACCAAGAAGCTAGAGGCGTTGGCTTCTGGGAGCTAATTCACGGCAGCTTTCGTCCTAATGTTGGGACTGCCATGTTGGCTTGGCGATAACTATTAATTTTCATATATATATATATATATATATATATATATATATATATATATATATACACGCTGTACTCTTTCACTTGTTTCAGTCATTTGACTCCGCCCATACTAGAGCACCGCCATTAGTCGAGCAAATCGACACCAGGACGTTTTCTTTATAAGCCTAGTACTTGTTCTATCGGTCACTTTTTGCGGAACCGCTAAGTTATAGGGACGTAAACACACCACCACTGTTGAGAAGCGATGTTGGGGTGACAAATACAGGCATACAAACATATATACACACCCATACATACATACATATATATATATATATATATATATATATATATATATATATATATATATATGTGTGTGTGTGTGTACATATATATATATATATATATATATATATATATATATATATATATATATATATATATATATATATACATATACATATATACTACGGGCTTCTTTCAGTTTCCGTCTACCAAATCCTCTTACAAGACTTTTGTCGGCCCGAAGCTATAGTGGAAGACACTCGGCCAAGTTGCCACGCAGTGAGAATGAACCAGGAACCGTGTGGTTGGTAAGCAAGCTACTTACCACGAAGCTACTCATGCGCCTATATACACAGCTTTCAGTTTACCAAGTAAATTTTTAGCTAACAGCAAATCGTTTTACGTAATCATAACAGAAGTTATCTTCTCATAAATGTTTTCAAGCTTCATAAATTTTACAGAAAATAAATACCAATGAAGTTTTGTATAGTAAAAAAAGATCAATATCAATATTAGGTTTTTCCATTATAGCATCGCTGTAGCATTCTTAACAAACAATAATTACATGAATAAGTAACTGTATCACATGTGGCTTTCTTCATTGTTGTCATTTTATATATAGATATACATGTGCACATACACCATGGGTGTCTCTCTCTCTCTCTCTCTCTCTCTCTCTCTCTCTCTCTCTCTCTCGCTCACTGTCAATCTCTCTCTCTCTCTCTCTCTCTCTCTCTCTCTCTCTCTCTCTCTCTCTCTCTCTCTCTCTCTCTCTCTCTCTTTATATATATATATGTGTGTATGTGTTTGTGCATGAATATTTACATACGTGCACACTTCCAAGCGTTCAAATAACAATACACGAAAATGCACTGAACTAGTATATGATATACGAATTCACAAATATTCTCGTTCCAGTGATTTGTTTGATCATATATAAAGTATTTACCACCGAAGTAGTCCAGGTTCCACGGTAGAAGAACGAACTAACGAATATATGATCTCCATAAAACGAGAATTTGCCCCATTAAAAGCAAGCCATATGAATAACTGCAGCTGTTGGATGAATAGAAACAAAACTGCAGTGATTAGGACTGAAGCAACATTTTCACAGGATATCTCATTTAACGATATTATCAATATCCCAACAACTGTAAGGACGCCAATGAAAACAATTGCTACAACAGTAACATCAGTCATAGATTGCAAAACTAAACTCAAGTGATTATAACTATGGAGCGTTTGTGATGGATATCGGAAAATGGATAACTGGAAGGGAGACAAACATGCACGAAGATTAGTTTGGATATCTGAGAAAAATAACAATTGCACGTATTATTTTGATGGCGAGGATATTAACTCTGAGACATAGTCTGAACAAGGAGAGGAAGAAGAACTACAAGTACTACTACTAATACTATTACTACTACTACTGCTGCTACTGCTGCTGCTGCTTATGCTCCTGATAACGTAGTTTGAGTGGATCAAGAAGATTAAATGTGGCATGAAGCTCGAAGATGGAGCAGCGCGCCTCTCAACTTCCACCATTGACCTGAAGATTCAACAGGCTCGATGTGTGGTTCTGGCAAACTGAGGAATGAACAACCGATTGCTTTGTTCTCTGCAATCGAGTCATGGTTCTGCATTCGGAATCATCCACGAAAAGCTTCGCTTCCGTAAAGTCTGTACGAGTTGGATGCCGAGACGGCTTACCGAAGTGCACAAGCGCAGTCGTATGGAGATTTATCAACTCATACTCCACAGCTACAAAGAGGAATTCAAAGCATTTTTTAGAGAGAAGAGTCACAGGAGCCAGAGTCCAAACACTATGTACAAATTGGAAAATTAACTGGAATAGCCAATGAAAATGAAATCCAAGTCTCAATCCTCCGCAGAAAAAGGGATGGTAACCATTGTGGGGGACGCAATGGGGGCTATACTGGATATTATCTGGAAACATTGTGTACAGTTACCAGAGTAGGCTACAGTGAAATGCTGCCCAGCAAATGAGACCACCGAAGTTTATTGCTGAATCATGTGTTATTTTTGCATGGTAATGCACACCTACATACGCCACCGCACATCGTTGAAACCATCTAAGACTTGAGTTTTCTAATTTGCCGAAACACTCTACATAGAATCCAGATCATTCTTCTTTAGACTAGCTCCTCTTTCGACCAGTCAAATGCGTGTTACGTGGTGGAATGCTACGGTTGAAGGAGCGCAGGAATCAGTGCAGAAATGGCTGCGTGACCAGCCATAGGACTTCTCCGATCGAATTAGCAGCTTTGTCGACAACTGGAAGGCTTGTATCAAAGGGTCAGAAGAATATGTTGAAAAATAGAGTAATTCAACCCCTGCTTTTGTCTTTATAAATTACTGAAACAAGAGTGCGTATAATTTTAGACTGACTGTTGAGTGATATTAGGGATGGCATCAGCTTTTATAAGAAATTACTCAAAGCAAACAAATCAAAGGTTGGTGGAGAACGTTATTTATTAAGCAACCTAAAGTAATACTTAAATGCATAAAAGATCAGCTTCTATCAATTTTAGTTGATAATTTGTCAACCAGGAAAGTTCGTAGCCACTCTACACTAATCAGGTTTTCCGCAAACTTTGTGAAGGGGAAAGAAACAAAGTGAAACTTAAGACATCAAACGGAGATCAGAACAAGATAAGGAAGGCAGGTTGAAGAGATAAGAGAGGGAGAGCGAGATACACAGGGAATGCAAAAAATTATAAAAGTTACAATGGCGAATATGAAGACAGGAAGACTAATCAAACACAGTTCAGTAAAAGAGATGCAACGCTGAAGCGGCGAAAACAAGATACGATTAAAAACTGTGGGAGAAGACGACTATAGAAATATACAAACTTTATTAATATACATCAATGCATTCATATGTATGTATGAATGAAGAAATGTATGCATTGTAGCTATGAATATACACAATCTCTATCCTTCTCTCTCTCTCTGTCACACACACACACACGGACACACACATATATACATGCGCTAGTGTGTGCTTGTTTAGATATTCCATTAATATGTTTGTATGTGGTTCTTATTTTCCTTGTGTTCTATCATTAATATGTTTCCTTCTCCATGGTAATGCATTACAATAAAATGTTATGAACGACTGAACATACTGTATTTCATTACGGATACAGTGAAGTAACAATGAATATTTCATGTCATTGCTTCTCGTTGCTTCTTTCTTTGTAATGTTTTCAGACAGGTTACATAATATAACCGGACTCACAGTCACACACACACACATACACACACACATATATATATATATATATATATATATATATATATATATATATATATATATATATATATATATATATATATATATATGGTTGTATATAGCTATATGCATTTGTATATATATATATATATATATATATATATATATATATGGTTGTGTATAGCTATATGCATTTGTATATATATATATATATATATATATATATATATATATATATATATATATATATATATACGTATGTATGTATGCATATATGTATCTATGTGTGTATACATATCTACCTATTACTTCTATCTGTGCCTGTATGTATCTATCTATGAATATAGATAGATAGATGAATAAATAGATATGTATATAGACACATATATATATATATATATATATATATATATATATATATATATATATATAGAGAGAGAGAGAGAGAGAGAGAGAGATAAAGATATATGTTTGTGTGTTTGTGTAATATATATAAATATATATATATATATATATATATATATATATATATATATATATAAATAGTTATATATAGATATATGTGTGTGTGTGTGTGTGTGTGTGTGTAATATATATAAATGTATATATATATATATATATATATATATATATATATATATATATATATATATATATATATATATATATATATATATATATATATATATGTACCACTTATATATACTAACAGCAATTCTTTTTTGTTTACTGTAGTGTGTCAGTGATCATGGTATACCAAATATTATGTAAATATTCAATCTTACTTGATATGTGCATCAGATTTGAGATTCTTACTCATGAAAAAATATATGTGTGTATATTTATGCTTGTGTGTGTGTATGTTTGTTTGTGTGGAAGATGCTTCTGAGTGCGCCTATGTGACTGTGTGTTTACGGGTCTGTATGTCTACGTACAAATTCGATTTCCAAGTAATTGAACTAGTGAATATATCTCATCTGGAACTCCTGGGGCGATGGAAATCCGAGAAAAAATAATTCTTTATTAAAATTTCATTACAACTCATGAGATATCGCCTTTGGATTCCTTCACTTCACTACTCTGTACGTCAAGGACCAGCGATTTACTATATGGTTCTAAAAGCGTCGCATTCAACTCTAGACCCAGCTCTTGTTTTCAAACAATACTTCTTCAACATTCGGTCCCATTCAGTCAAAGATAGCCTTAGTCCCATGTTTCTTAGAAGAAACTCAGGCAACATCGACTCTGATATGTTGGTATCTCTCACAGTTACCACATCCATTCAAAATAGCCTGAGATTTTTAAGCAGCAGCTGACTCAGTTTCCATACTGATTATGTACATTTATATTGCTTACTGTTGTTAAGCTAATTATTTAGGATGAATATGAAAACGTTAAAAATACATAACTGAGGTAGAAATTTAAATATTCTAATCACCGTTTTCGAGGCCTTTGAAATGCGATCCTTAATCCATTTCTCTAAAATGTTTAAACCGTTTCTCTTGTAATTTGTAAAATGTTTCTGAGTGAGAAATAACATTATGATATAGTCACCTTGTCACATCCCTCGCATATGTTTAAAATGTTCTCGTTCTCGTTTCGGGGTAATATATTGTTGAGAGGTTTGCTGGCAATGTTTCGTTTTGCTTGTTGTGTTTGTAGCATTAGCTCTTGCTGACAATGTCGTCCTTCTTGATGGCTCTTGCTTTCGCTAGAATTCTTGAGATTTTGTGTTCTTGTCATTTTTTGGTTGTTGCTGTTGTTACTATTTGTAATGTTAGTGCAATTATTTTGTATTTCCATTGTCGTCTTTTCTTACAGTTTTTAATCGTATCTTGCTTTTACCACTTCTGCGCTGCAACTCTTTTGCTGAAGCGTGGTGGTAAAGAAGAATGCAGCTGGTAAAGAAGTATACTGAGTTAGACAGAAAAGGGAAGTGGGGCTTAAAAGAGACCAACAATACAGGCACTGAACATGAAGTATGATATTGAAAGAAAGGGCCTGAAAGTGGTAATTGAGGACCTGGAAAAGCACCTCGTTGCAGAGAAAGCAAAGATGATAAGAAACGACCAAAAAATGAAGGGTTACCACAAGAATAGCTTATTCAGTGTAGATCAGAATATATTCTACAAAGAAATAAATGGAGAGTGCACAGATGAAAGTTTATACCAGATAACATTGAAAGTCAAAGTTTTGGGAGTGACATTTGGAACAAAGACATAGAGCAGAAGAACGATGCGGAATGGTTGCAAGAAGGGTCTGGTATCTAGCATGCAAGCATGAAATAGATGATCAGGAAGGAATGTCATAGACGAGTTCGAGCAGTTCTGAATATGAGCTGAATGCATATAATAAGGTGTTAGCCATACATTCCTTAGCAGTCCCAGTTGTTCTTTATACTTTCAATGTGCTTAACTGGAATACCAGTGAATTAGTGAAGATTGATAGAAAAATTCGCAAGCTACTGACTTGCAATAAGATGCACCGTCCAAAGACAGACGTGGATCGTCTTTACCTTCCCAGAGCGCAGAGATGTCGAGGCTTGATCCAGCTTGTACTTACGTACAAAACCACCACAATCGCACTGGCCAAATACCTTGAAACAACCAACGATTGAATCCTGAAACTTGTTGAAAAAACATGAAAGACCGAAAAAACTTCACTCTATTCTGAAATTAAAGAATTATGTATGACGTGTACACAGTGTGGCGAGAATCGAAACAATAACGTATTAAGAATGGATAAAAATATTGTTATTCGGATGTTAAGCAAATGGCTTTGAATAATTCTCTTCTAGGATGTCAATCCGTCACATAGAAACTTTTGCCGATGTTCAAGAAGTAGTTTTACTCGTATTAGTTTTGCAATCCAAAGAGCTTTAACGTAATTTCGAAAATATGTCATTACTGCTGCTTAAATAGGTTAAATATGCAATCTTTAGCGTATAAGTTAATTCAGTACATTGTGTTATCTTCCTGATGTTATTGTTGAAATCTATCGACGCAGATATCCACGTCAGTATTGAGGAACATAATTAGGCTTAGAAACAATCTAGGCCTAATCTACCTCTCGCCTCTGAAACACTAGAGTAAATGATCAATATGTCCTTTGTTTTCTTACAAGACAATATGGTATAACTAGAGATATAGCTTCTATTTTAGATCCTTGATATTAATATTTATTGATTCAGTTCAACCCAATCCTGATTGAGCAACTCATGCATTTAATTTCTGACATTACATATGAATCTGCATGATAAAATGAAATCTTCCTTACTTAGTGTATAATTCGAGAGTTATGACTGGTATTTTCAAAAAGTAAATCATTGAATGAGTTAGTTTTGATTGGTGCCTTCTGAGGAAAGTGTTGTGAGTATTCTGCCACACAGCGTGAATGGGTGAAAGCGAAACGCTGAAATTTCATTCGATTTTTTCCATAACATAGAGGCTTCTCATCTCTGCTTTCAAGTTTCGTGTATTGGCTAGACAGGTTTCTAAAATATGTAGTGGTTCACATATTGGTTATTTATTCCAATCTTGATTTTGATGTGATAAACAGAGAATCCCAGACCATTAGTGATGAAATATTATTATTTCTTTTATTGGGGAGTTGAGAATTTGTAGGTCATAAGTTTAATATCTATGACCCGGACCTTATATAAATACAGTAGAAAATTTTGATTTTCACTAATAGAGTAATTCATAGAAGCGCATCAAATAAGACATGTCTGCATTTCACAGAAAATGTTAGGCATCTAGGAATAGTTATTGTAATAATAATTGTCAGGGAACAATATTTGATGTTATTAGGTCGTGTCAGCAACACTGAAACACGATCAGCAAAATGAATGTTTTTATGAAAGGCTACTATTTCTTGATAATTGCGTTTCAGAAGTGAAAAGTAACGACGTGTAATGATAAATCAAAGTCTTGTAAAGTAAATGAGACGCCGACAAAAAGCTGTTTTGATATATAAATCAAAGTAATACAGCAATGGCCTCGATCATAATAACTCTCCAAATTGATGAACAAGCAGCGAAACCAAGTTGGAATTGATATAGAAACAAGTAACAATAAAGAAATCAATGACAAAACAAGAATAAAGATCCGACAATATTTATGGTGAGTGAGCAAAATGCGATGCGCAAGTTGAAATTACTTCCTAGCGGTCATGTGCTCTGGCGACAATGTCGCGTTCAATGAGAATAAAATGTTTGGAAGTCTAGCTATGAGCATCAAAACCGAAATAGTATATATTCGACCAAGTTCCTTAACCACTGAAAATAAGTTTCTCAAAACATCGATTCATCGGTTTCAGTCGAGTAATGACCTTTTTACCCACCAAATATCGGATGAGTGTTCGGGTTCATATATGATATATTTTGCCATAGGCAGATCTCAGAGCAGGACACATATATATAAGTGCTTATAATAATAGGAAAATATATACTGAACGTCAGTTTTAAAATTTGCAGTATTGCTATTGTAGTTAAATGCATTACATCTACATGACAAGACATATGAAATAGCTGAAACATTTTGTACATTAACTCATTCACTGTAAAATTATGGACAGTTTGGACACTCGTATTATAATGATTGTCTGACAAACATATTAAAAGCGATTCCATGGAAATCGTAGACATTTGAAAAGTTTGAGATCTGGATGAGATTACACTAGCAAAAGTTCATTTATTGAATGAGTTTGTTATAGGAAAGTCGTAGCTAGAGAACAAAGACCGGGAGGAACAGAGAGAAAGTGAATGTTTGGGATTTGCCGAGAGAACCACTCTATGGATATTCGTGACAACCTATAAGCAAGAATTAAACAGGAATAGCTAGTAGTACTATAGTAAAATAGCAGAACTAATTTGTCATGATAACCCCGTAAATCATTTCGTTTCAGCTTCTTCAGCTTGTCCACGACTAAGTGCATAGGGACATGCATAGACGGATCAGAACAACTCTATGAATTTATATGTATGCATTATAAGCGATGGGGTTTGAAGGTACAGCATATCGTCTGATTTCTTGAATTCGAACGATTTCCAAACACAAATATGGGCATGAATCTACTTAATATCAAATTATATCAAATGTAACGTAAAAGAAGATTGTATTGCCAGTAGATAAAATTTTAGCTCCATATAGTTAGAGTAAAATGTGTTAAACAATAATCTCATCAGTTTCCACACAAGTATATATTTTCAATTAAATGTACCCATGCAACATGGCGTACAACTGGCATTGTGAGAGATTGCCCTCTCCTCTAAAACGAATCAAGAACTAATTTAACAGTAAAGCATGGATGACCAACAAACTTCAAATTGAGATGGAGCTTATGCATAAACATTTTAGGATATTGTAAACAAATTATGATAGGAATGTAGCGTAAATTCTTTTCTACTCTAGGCAGAAGGCCCGAAATTTTGAGTGAAGAAGCCAGCCGATTACAACGGCCTCAGTACGCAACTCGTAATTAATTTATCAACCTCGAAAGGATGAAAGGGAAATTCAAATTCCACCTGGGTGGAATTTGAATTCAGAACGTAAAGACAGACGAAATACTGTTAAGCATTTCGCCCGGTGTGCAAAGGTTTCTGCCAGCTCGCAGCCTGAAAAGTATAGCATAGATTGAAACATTTATATTTTCATGGTAATAGACTTGATAATCTATATTATGTAGTTTTAATTCCACGATGATAAAAGCCAATTGTTTTCCAGTTTCTATGCAATTTCATTTTATTTAAAGATTGTGGGAATTTAATTTTTGTGCATGCCGTTTTCCGAAATATATGTTACTGTTTGATTGCATAAAGCTTTCGGTTTGATTACATCCTTAATTGTGGGTCATCACAAAAAATGAAGAAGTTAGAATTCGTCATCGCTGCATTACAATTATCAATTACAATTTATGGACAAGCGTTGCGAAAGTTTAACCCCTACGTTTTACTGACATGACATGAAACACGAGAAAACAGCTGTGATTATTCACCATATCCTAGAAGAAGTATGTCTTCTATGGTAATATATAGTGTACTTATAGAAACGTCTTTCTATTGATTGCAAATAACATCTATTTGTTGAAAATGTATTAGTTTATGTAGAGATATAAACAGTATTAAGTTTGTATGAGACAGGCTCGGAAATGAAGAAATAAATACTACCTTAGTTCTGTAGTATACAGAAATTTTTGGTAAAAATAAGAAATGTTAAGTAAGTAGATATACAAACTAGATGAATGCATACAGAAATAGATACCAGTTGCGTAGACAGACAGACACACATATAGATAGAGAGAGAGAGAGAGAGAGAGAGAGAAAGAGAGAGAGAGAGAGAGAGAGAGAGAGATAAATAAATAGATAGATAGATAGATAGATAGATAGATAGATAGATAGATAGAATGCAATACTGTATGCATACCAATATGCGAATACGGAACAATGTTATGCCAGCGGGAAACAGTGAGTCCATATTTAAAATTCAGCGACTGTGACAGTTAAAGCGTCTGGTAATGTAAATGAAAGTTGTATGTTGACTATTGATAAATACATTGAAGTACATGAATAATTAACTGATAAGCAAACAAGAATATACGGACACTAAGGTATCATGTGGATTGTGGAGAAGTAAAAAAAGGAAATTACACAATATAACGTCTCCACATTAGTTTCCTTATCTTCGAGAAATGCGTGCAAAGAGACACATGTATATACACAAGTTGAATTATATGAGACATCTACCAGCATGAGTGAAGCCAAGTATCTTGAGCTGGCTAAAATTCTGTATTCAATTGATGTGTGTATACTATACAGACATTTTTAAGTGAGATTTTATTAATTTAGATAATATAACGATAGACAAATCAGTATTACGTTGAATTATTATAAACATCATTATCCATGTCATTATTATTATCATCATCATCATTATTATTATTTTTTTAATTTTTATTATTATCATTATTATTATTATTATTATTATTATTATTATTATTATTATTGTTGTTGTTGTTGTTGTTGTTGTTGTTATTATTATTGTTATTATTATTGAGAAGGCGGCTAACAGGCAGAATCGGTAGTACACCGGGCAAAATGCATAGAGGCATTTCGTCCGTCTTTATGCTCTGAGTTCAAATTCCGCTGAGGTCGACTTTGCTATTCATTCTTTCGGGGTCGATAAACTAAGAAGCAGTGAAAATCTGGGGTCGATGTAATCGATGTAATCGACTCATTCACTCCTCTAAAATGGCTGCCCCTGTGACAAAATTTTAAATTATTATTATCATTATTATTATTTTTATCTCAGGTTTTGCTGGAACTCCTAGGGGTCTTTCATACGTATCGGGCTTGCTGCTTACAGCCTAGGGTACCATGCATTCTGTTCTTTTCAACTATCTCATACTTACTCGATTATTCTGGCAATGACATTGAGGCAAACCTTTTGCAATAATTCTACTGAGTACTCTATTCCAGTTTCCATTATTTTCCTCTTCACGACCTCTGGTGTTATTATTATTATTATCATCGTTGTTATCAGTTTTGTTATCATCATCATAATTATCATCATCATAATTATCATCATCATCATTATCATCAGCATCATCATCAGAAAATACAACGAGCGCGATGCGATTGCAATAGACATGTTATGGAATGACATCATCACTATTCAATTTTCAAATATCGTAATGAAAATACTAAAGGGAAAAAAGCAAGAAGGTAGCATAGAAGAATATTTAATCGAACAGTTTTTTTCTGAAAAATACGATGAAATGTGCCTATTTCCTTCTGGGTGTGATGTATATAACTCACAAATATATTTCACCACATGTATTTTGAGGACTGAAAGTGTAATAGTTTTCAAAATTGCAGCCGTTTGATGTAAAATGTTTGGCAAGTTCTCTCGAACTAGTTATTGTTATTGTACCTCGCATCGTATCTGTACCATTGACTCTTTTTGTTTAATTGTTGTTATGCACCCAACATCAATCAAGTCTTGTTTAGTGAAATCCGCTGCTACACCAAATCGGTATCTTTACACGTCCCACACTCAGTATAAATCATAACATTTCTTCTATAATTCCTGATGGAATTGACCTGACACATTTTGTTTCGCAATGAACAGGGCTTACCTCCCTTGCGGCTGAATACTTACAATTTCTACGAACAAAGGAAACCAAACTTATATTGACATTATATGAGTTAATATGTATTTTCTTTTCAGTGTCAGTATATTGTACGCATTACGTTGAATACTGAAAGATTTAGATTTTCTGAAAATCAGTGATTTTTTTTTCTCTAAGATGTTGTCGAATATATATCATTAATATTCTTACTGCGTCTTGCAAATCGCAAGATTTTTTTAATAAAGATGCCTTTGTTCCTTTCTCAAAAATGAATTATAGAAAGAAATTCTAAAAGTAATGAACAGGCAAACATCTCCAATCAATGTAATTTCATTTAAAGCGCTTAATTCAATTTGAAACTTGTCTGTTTATGTTTCATACATAATGATATAACTCTTAAGTATATTTGCTTACTACAATTACGAATGAATTCGATAATTGAATATTTTGTTTACCTGACACGCGAGTTAAGTCAGGTTCTGCAAATATTGTTAAAAATATTTTAATTAAAGCCTGATACGTTTCAAACAAACACACAATAATTTGCGTCTTCGTAAATCTAAAAGACGTTTTAACAGTAGAAAAGCTTGTGTCTTTTGCCAACAGAATCTCAAGCTACTAAACTCAATTTTAAAAAAAATGCCAGCGTGTCGTTCATAAGATAAATTCATCGAAAAATTCAGAGAGTAGAACACACAATCACTTAAATAAAACAAAGATTTTATTGATAACTCACACACTTATGCTCAGTATATCTTTATTCTGCGATCAGATTAGTTTTACATTCATTTATCCGAAGGTAACCGCACTTGGCCCGTCTCCTTCATAAGTGCTGGGTTTAATTATATGTTTTCATTACTTGATTTTACCAAACATTAATTTATGCTATCTAATTTCTACTCTAAATTATAAAATTTATAATTCTCTTCATTTTTAACATGTTATTTGCTATACAATTTCCAGAATATTGTTGTAATAAAAATACTTTGCGTCGTCTCGCTATTATTATGACATGAGATTTTAATTTTGCATAAAAAATTATGGATGAAAGGAAAAGCATTAATATTTATTGATTCATTAAGGCAGCGGACTGGACGAAATGCACGCCGAACTCAATACGATTTACGTTCTAGGTTCAAATTCTGCTGATGTAGACTTTGCCTTTCATCCCTTCAGAATCGATAAAATAAGTACATGTTAATAACCGGGGTCCATGTAATAGACTTACTCATATCCCCGAATTTGCTGGTCTTGTACCAACATTTGAAATCAATATTTATTGAATCATTGTTTGAAGTTAGTGTTTTAAGAACTTTTAGAAACAGCTAAATTGTTTTAATTCTACCCTGGTACAACTGATGGTATAACATCCTTTGAGGATATTTTGTCATCAAATATACGTATACGAAAGCAGATACAGTATACAAAGAACGGGGGAACCTAATTCATCATGAAATATTCAGATTGCTTTTATTACAAATCTTTTAAATTATAAAGCGCTTTCTCTCCCAATTTCTGTCTCTTTCTATTTTCCTCTATATTTATGTGTGTGTGTGTGTGTGTGTGTGTGTGTTTATCTGTGAACTTTGTATGTAAATCTATACGCATGTACGTATACTCTACTGTTACTGCTGCATTGATGTAATGATAGAAAAGAATTGTTGATATATTAACGCATAAGAACACGATCGAATTAAATGATAATTAATATAAGTACAAAATTGAAATATTATCCTCAATATTTCGCAAAATTAATTGATAAATGATATGAGAAATAAAGTATGATATTCCTCCAAGACCAGAAACTGTATCATAATAATATTTGTATTTGTAAATTACTTATTACATATAGCTGTAATTTTAATTTAGATAGCTTATCATTAACAAGTGCGTCATGCGACATGTTTTCTCGCATTTAATACTAATCCTTTTTGTTCCATTGCGTAATTCCCTCTTAGATTCGCCTTGGTTTCTTATTTTATTTGTTCACTGCCAACAGATAGTGATACCTTACTTACGTAATCTTTATACAGAAGAGCTTATTACAATTACGTGAAATTTTGAATATCAGTTTCCCGTTTCTCTGAATTTCTGTTTGCTTGTTTGTTTGCCGAGGTTGTTTTTTCTTTTTTAACAGTTTGTGATGTTCGAGCTACGAAGCAGAAAAGAATGTGCTGTTTTGGTGGGTATTTCAAGCTACAATAACGGGTGTTATAAGTGAGAAATATTTTTAATTTTGAAAATAAGTAATAAGTTATCGACTAGAAACGGAGGATGCACATATTGAGTTCGGTCAGTTTTGATGATACGCATTGATTCGTCCAACCACGTGAGTTACCCATTTATTGAATTAAAAATTCGGTGAATGAAAATTGCATAACCTATATAGCCTTTATTCCTGCATTAAAATCATTTTTCACTGTGTGTAACAAACATTTGCCTTTGAGTTATAGGCAAAATGTACTCGTCGAATATTTTAAAATTCGTCCAATTTTATTCGTAATTCCTGTGTTGAATCTCGTCAATGACTTCGGTTTTTGTTTCTTTACAAAAAAAAAAAAAGTCACTTGCTCAACACTCCACGCAGTGAGACTGAACTCTATATACCATAGGTGCAAAGGTAGCCTCTTTAAACTTCAGTTATGCTTCTCCCACTCGTAGGACACAAAAATTGGGCGAAACACATGATTGCGTTATCTCTTCCTCCAAACTTAATTATACAAGGTCTGATAAATAAGTATACGGAATGTTACCATAGCAACGACGCTAAAGCACGCAGAGTAAAGTCGTCTGGTACAGATTGACCTTTAACACTCGTGTGTTTGCACGTTAAGCTTTAACGTTCTAGCTCTCTTCCAATGTTTACAGCAGTGCTCCAAATAAATGTGTGCAGCGTGTGATCGTCGTATTGACCATGGCAGAGTAAGTTGGCATGGTGAAACATGCTCAGAGACCTACGCAATGCTGCAGAAAGCTTATGGAGATGAGGATATGGGTCGGACATAAGTGTGCGAGAGGTTCAGGCGGTTCCAAGATGACTGCAAAATGTCGATATTGACAAAAGTTCTGGAAGACCCGCAACTAGTAAAACTAAGGAAAGCATCGCATATGAGCATGCAGCAATCGAATCCCCATCTCTGAGTTATCAGAGGATGTGCAGATTAGTTACAGTTGATTTCAGTCCATTATCACTAAAGGTTTGGGATTGAGGGGCTTGTCAGCCAAGTTTGTGCCGATAGTGCTTTCAGCCGACCGAAACAACACTAGTGTTTTAGTTACATGAGATCTCCTTCGTTGAGTCGAGAACAATGAAAACGTTTTGAAAGGTATTACCAGGCTTTTGACATTTGATGCAGATTCTCTTTTCAACTTCCTCTATCATGGTCAATGCGACGATCACACACAACATATTCCTTCCAAGCCTTGCTGTAAACAGCTGAAGTGAGCTAGAACGTTAAAACCTAGTGCGCATGCACAGCAGAGTTCAAGGTTAATTTGTGTCAAGCGGTTTTACTCACACATTGGTTGACAAATACTAACATACGTAAAGGAATTCCCTAGATATGATTGCTTAACTGTTTTATTAGCATTTTAAACTGAATGAATGATCTATATTCCTCTCGTTTGGTGGAGTGTCATCTACCTTATCTAGTCGATGATTGTGTTTGTTAATTTTAGGAACACGCACAGATTGTTATGAATAATAATATTAACGTTTCATTTGAATTGTCAGACATCAACACCTAGAGCAACGACAAGTACAGGGAAGAGTTGCGAGATGCGATACCCGGACAAGTAACAGACATCCTTGCCTTAGGTCTAATCAGGATGCATGCAAGACATGGAAGTGAATTAAAGGCATCTGTGGGTCAAGACCAGTCTTACACCGGACCGCCTGATCTATCTTAACAACCTCAATATATTTCATAATAACTAATACAATATTCCAAAAAGAAGATCCGAAAACTGTGTGAATGAGATAAGTAGAGTTTCATTGAAGTATTATGAGAACGACAAGCAAAACTAATATGAAAATCTCAGTTAAATGCAAATGGGAACCGTGTGAAAACAAAAAAACTAAATGTATACAAAAAAGTACTGAGTCGTTTCCTTGACATTAGAATCATTTACAGTTTGAGGTCCTTAAAAAAAAAAAGAATTCTAACGCGTTGCCTCCTTACATTTCAATTCCTTAAATGGTTGAGGTATTTGAACGTAAATTATAGTGTAAACTATTCCATTGTTATACTCTTGTTTGCAGTTTATTTTGAAACTAATTTGGATGGTTTTAAAATAATTCAAAGACACATATATACACAGATGAATATATCTGCAACTATACACATACATCACACACACGCACTCACACAAACACACATACATGAACGTATTAGTTAGCTTAAAGCAATGCGATATATAAAAAGAAATTTATGGACAGCTTAGATTGCACACCGATTCTTCTTTGTAACTTTCCATTACTTTTTTCAGAAACGTTCATACATATATGTACAAATGAATATAAATATATATATATATATATATATATATATATATCTCACTGGCCGATGAATTCGTAAGTGCCTTTCTTATCGTTGATTTTTGGTGTCGCATGGCCAAAAATTACCGTGAATTTTTTTAGAGACACTTTCAAATTTATCAGAATATTTGGGCTGAAGATTGGAATAGTGAAATTTTCATTCGCTTAACCATGAAACGATTCGTATCCAATTAACTAAAGACTTGTTTTGTTTACGCTTTTCCCTCCGGTTTTTTGTTCTATGTGTGCCATAAATATCGCCATCCGTTTAGGGAAAAATTTGTAGTTTAGAATCAGTAGTTCTTTGACTGCTATTTCTAAATTTTCAGTATGTTGGAGAAGCAACTCAATGCTAATCCCTGTATATTTATGATGATAAATGGTTTTACCGATAAAGGTTTTTTCATACTGAACTACTTGGCAAAATTGTTAATTATTAATTCTATTATTAATTGACGATTCCCTGCCCTTATTCTTGTATATTTTATATTTGATATCTCTAAGTTAGATGGTTAAACCGTAATCCCTCCAGAAGAGGACTTCTTTTCATACGGGACTATTTGTGACGCACATGGAATTAATTTTCTTTGGGGTGAGATGCCTAAACTCACTGGCCGATGAATTCGTAAGTGCCTTTCTTATCGTTGATTTTTGGTGTCGCATGGCCAAAAATTACCGTGAATTTTTTTAGAGACACTTTCAAATTTATCAGAATATTTGGGCTGAAGATTGGAATAGTGAAATTTTCATTCGCCTAACCATGAAACGATTCGTATCCAATTAACTAAAGACTTGTTTTGTTTACGCTTTTCCCTCCGGTTTTTTGTTCTATGTGTGCCATAAATATCGCCATCCGTTTAGAGAAAAATTTGTAGTTTAGAATCAGTAGTTCTTTGACTGCTATTTCTAAATTTTCAGTATGTCGGAGAAGCAACTCAATGCTAATCCCTGTATATTATATATATATGTATGTATATCTGTGTGTGTATGTATGCATGTATATGAATATATATGTGTGCGCGTGCGTGTGTACTTATGTGTATATATATATATATATATATATATATATATATATGTGTGTGTGTGTGGGTGTGTGTGTGTGTATGTATATGAATATATGTGTGTGTGTACGAGTGTGTGTGAGCGTGACGTGTGTGTGTATGTTTAAATTTGTCGATGCATAGATTGGTGCATCGCATATATTCAACTTGTCGTCTTCGAAATTGTTGGTGCGCTACACTCTGAAGTAATCGAAAATTTTGCATCTGATATGTTAATAATAGTAATGATCTGCTTCTGTCAGTAGCGCGTAAAGCGATATGTGAATGTGTGTGTGTGTGTGTGTGTGTGTGTGTGTGTATGTGTGTGTGTGTGTGTGTATGTGTGTGTGCTTGTCTATGGGTGTATGTATGTATGTACATATGCATGTATGTATGTGTGTATGTATGTATGTATATACATATGCATGTATCTATGTATGTATGTATATACGCATGTATGTATGCCTGTGTCCGTGTATGTGTGTGAGTTGTTATGATGTGGATATGTATGTATGTAACATTTGCTCTTCTTGATTTCTCTATAGTCGTTTAGGTATTTTTTTTTACATTATGCACGCGTATATATTAGTCTTATTATATAACAAACCACCAATATATCTATCTCTCTTCCTATCTATCTATGTATCAATTAATCTATATATCGTGATAGATAGATAGATAGATAGATAGATAGATAGATAGATAGATAGATAGATAGATAGATAGATAGATAGATAGACAGGTAGATAGATAGATATATACGTGTATGCAAATGCAAATTTCTGTAGGTCTTAGGCAGTTACTTTGTTTAAGTGAATAAATATTCTGTTCAAGGTGCACCCGCTCGTACACATTACATCAAAATGAATGGCACATTTGGTCATGGTGATAATCTCACATATAAGCACACGAACGTTCGTACATTTTAAATCATTTAAAATATATATATATATGTGTGTGTATAACGTCCATTGATAGGTACTCTCCTTTTTGCACTGCTTCACCAAGTACTACGCATTAGCATTAGTTGTTATTACTATTAGTAGCTTAATCCATTGCGCCATCACTGTCCGTAATATCAAATGCAAGGAATCATCTGAAGTGAAAGAAATTCTTAAACAAAACAAAAAAAAAAGACTACCATTCGTTTACGTTGAACAGAGAGTGTACCGGAGCTGTAATGGAATATAGGAAAAGGGAATTAACTACATAAATAATAATGACAATAATAATAATAATAATAATAATAATAATAATAATAACAACAACAACAACAACAGCAATAATAATATTAATAATAATAATAAGGATAATAATACTAACAACAGCAACAACAGCGAAAACAACAACACCAATAACTCCAGGAAAAGTTACCGCGATTATAACAACTGATACGTTAAGAAAATAAGCCTTGGAAATACTATTGTTATTGATGCTTGTTTCGTTTTGTTTTGTTTCTGTTTTATTTTTAAAGATCTTAAGCATTTTTGGTGGTGTTTGTTTTAGACAATTTTAGAAAAAAAACAGCATTTTCTTTCCGTCTAATATTATTTCCCACAGAATTTCGTTATACGGTCCAATATTATGCGCCATTCTCTTTCTTCTTGATTGAACATTTGAAAGATTCGTTGCGATATTTAATCAATATCTTACTATTTTGATTTAAAAGAAGGTCGGAGAAACTACACGGCAATATATGTTGTTATTTTTGTGCAAAACTTAATCATTGTATCTTTATAGATAGCATTCTTATAAAATGAAATGGCCTGGAATCTCTAAAATTAATACCGGCAAAATACCAGCGAGTATTCATTAGGTCATGAACGTATTATATATTAATATTGATAAAGTAAAAATGACTCTAACCGTTTCTTTCTCATTTATAACGTCAATGGGACTTCCATACGAAAAGGACAGGAATAATCTACGTTGTCCCTCGGTAACCAAAATCTAGCAGTCAGTTTCCCAATGGATTACACACCACAGTCTTTATACCAGATGGATGTACTGTATAATATAATACTTATAGCATTCATTAGAAAGCGGGATATTCAACAGATGCAGTATCTTGAAGATTGAGAAGCTGGATGACATTTGACTTGATGCATACTTTCGCACGCAACGCTGATAATGAGCAAACATATATCCAGCAGAACTATAAAAAAAATTTCCTTAAACACACCTTAAATATTTATGTTGAAGATAGTAGAAACAAATCTCGAAAATATAGGCAGATACTATAAAAAAAACTAGATGAAGGCACCGAATTTGGTGATGATAAAGAAACACCTTTTGTCTGCAAAAAATATGTTCATATATTTTATGGGTTATGACTGTTCGACAAGAGACAACAACTGCTGTTTTCTTTGTCAAAGATTCTCACATAGAATTTATTAGAAAACTATAAAATTATATAATGTCAGACGATATGGAATGCCACCTCAGTATCTTCCGGGAACAGTTCGTTGGAAGTACATAATTTATGTAAGGTCACAGACACAATAAAATAAGACACGTTTGCAACAAAAAGTTAATGATATGCCATTAGGTATATAATCCTGGAACGCAGAAATTTACTGGCAAAATTATCACAACTCATCAGTTAATTACTAATTGTAAGCACTATGGTGGAAGTGATACTATTTGAAACAAAGTTAAGAAGAGTGATATTTTTTGTCGAGATATGGCTAATAGACCACAACTTCGACACTGGGATCTTCATAACATGCTAATGTCTTGCACGAAATATCTGGATTACAGAGGAAGTACAGAATGCATAAACAGAGCCATCAGTTGCTCAATGTGTACCGACTGTTGTACAGAGATACCTTGGTCCGTTTAGATATTTGTTCGAAGAGGAGAAGAAAAAATACACCAACAGTGGTTACATAACTGAAAAGAAATATGCAGTGGTATATCTACAAATATAGAATTTATATATTTGTGTTTAATACTACTACATTCAATATAAATTCTGCTTTGAGATGATGGTTGAAGTGCAAAGGTACATGCTTGTAGTTATTTCCAACACTTCGGTGGTGTAAATGTTTATGGCTGACATATCTTCTAGCATTCATTCAGACTTAGACAAACTGAGCATTTGCTGAACATCTCACAACTCTTAGGGTTGAACGTATATAGATATCTATGAAGCAGAATTCTGGTATAATCTATAAGGAAAGTAATGATTAATTTAAAACTGAAATTTAATGTAACATAGAAATTTCCTTATCAGGAATATCATTAATTATCATCGAAATTGTCATTAAGTGTAGATTATAAACAAGTTGTACAACGTTATCAACGTGTATAGAAAATATATTTGTAATTGGAAACTAAATTACGTAACATTCGCTGGAGAATTACAAATTCTTTGTAGTTTTCAAACGAACTCAAATGAAGTCGAAAACCACTTTGCAAGTAGATTAAAGGAATGTTTGTGTTTCCCATAATTCACGTGACAGTTTGAATGGAATTAAATAAATCACTAAAACATGAACAATATCATGAAAATATCTACAATAACTCATCTAAATATGATATCAACACAAATTCGACTAAACGTAAAATAATATCTTTAAAACAATTTAATACCCAGATGACTTAATACTCATGGAAATTAATTGAAGCAAACTATATGGGTGGGTACATATTGAAATGGAACTAAATAAATTGTTCCCAACAATTCGTTTAACAAGTTCGTTAGCACGATAATGTTAACAAGTTCGTTAACACGATAATGGAAATCATAGTCCCATTTCCCATTCAAACTGCTCCAGCTTTTGGAATCTCATTCTCGCTGTATGTAGCGGAGTATTATCCTGATGGAAGAACACTTACCGTCTTGAAACGAAAGATGGTCGCTTTTCGCCTCGCGCCGAATTTAGCCGCTCCTGCTGCTTGCAGTGGATCTCTTTCGTTTTCATTTGGTTTCGGTTTAAAAGTTCAAATGAACTAAAGCTGTCATATCCCGCGAAACAGATAACAACACCTTACGTGGATGAAGATCTTCTTTAGCCTGAAGTGCCTGTGCTTTTTTTTTCCGATCTACGGTCATCAGCGCTTGACATTTTTATACAGAACCCATTTCTCGTCACCAGTCAGTATTCGGTCCTAAAAATGTTCACTCGTGTTACGTGACAGCAACGAAGAACACGTATTCACTTTCTGCGCACGATTAGACTGCGAAAGTTTATGAAGAACCGATTGACCCAATTTGCTGACTTTTCAGATGGTACGCAGGTGTCGATGAATGGTTGAATTACCAAATTCAAGTTTCTCTGCTTGTTCCTCAATAGTTACGATGCTTGCAGAACGTCCTCGTCGAGCTCAACACATCTTCCAGGACGAGGCTCATCTTCTAGGTTGTAGTTTCCGGCCAGGAATTTTTGGAAGCACTGTTAACACTGACTTACGTTTATTGGCGGATGCCCACGTACAGCATTTATATTCCTTGCACGTTCCGTTTTTTTTTTTTTGCCTTTATTGAACTCATAAAGCAAAATTTGCCGAATATGCTCCTTTGTCACGTCCATCATAGATTTGAAAAAAATTACAGTTATAATCGAAGTGCACTCTTCAAACCTTGCACTAAGAATAAATACAAGGTAAAATTACTGCATGCTCCTATAGCAAGTTGGTGCAGGTAGTTCATCCCGCCCCTCTACGACTTTTAGTGCATGCAATTGAAAAAAAAAACACTGCATTATTTATGGGATTATTCATTAATAGTTGAATATTAGGGTCGATGTAATAGGAACAGCCACGCTAAAGTGACAACAAATATTACTTACCAGTACAGTTCCTACCTTTATTTCTTACAGGTATTTTATAAGTAATTACTGTGCTCTTCGCAAAATCAGTGACTGAATGTCGCTTCGAAATCGATATATCGCAAAGTTGAGCGAACTACTGCCATTTCTAGGAAACAGGGTGTCCATCACTGAGGAAGCCCGAAACGAAGCTGGTATGTGGGTCCTGTCACTAGTAGGTTGTAGGGGGTCGCTCTCCTGCTTGCAATATATCAGGTGCATGTGGAATCGCTAACCAGCTACAGGGAATTTCCTCTTGTGGTTAGAAAATCGCAGTAACGCCCGTTCGTATGGAAGAGCCACTTTAAAGTGGCAACAAACAATCCTACTCTTTTATTCTTTTACTTCTTACAGTTACTTGACTGCGACCATGTTGGACTACCGCCTTGAATTTTTTTTTTTACTAGAACAAATCGACTGTAGGACTTATTTCTTAAGCCTAGTACTTATCCTCTCGATAATTTTGAGTAGTCGCTAAGCTACGGGAATGTAAACACATAAACACCGGTCAAACACAAAGGCACAAGACTTTGGTAGGCCTGAAGCTATTGTGGACAGCACTTTCCCAAGGTGCCACTCAGTGGGACTGAACTCGGAACCATATGGTTGGAAAGCAACCTCCTAACCCTACAGCTACGATGCATGCACGCATAGTACACGCTGAAAGTAAGATTGTTAACGCGTACACGGTGTATGAGTGTTTCAAACTAAAATATATGTGCATTTGTGTGTTTGTATATGTGTGTGTGCGTCAGTCGGAGCGAAGGTGGGAGCGACAAAATGTCTTATGATAAAAGAAATTCAACAATAAGAAATAAATATAGATTTCACGTGATGTATGCAGAAACATTTATTGTTATATAGTTAGCACTTAATAAATATATTGAATACATGTGTTCCAGGGTGAGAGAAATATAAAGGAAATGGCGTTAATTAAGAAATGAAAGGAAACGTTCATATTCCTTACGCATACACTGCTATCTCATATATGTGATGAAATTGTAAAGGAAAGCTATAATGATTATGTATACTTGTTGAGCGAGCGATGTGCGCGTCGTTGCAGCTCTATCACTGGGAGTTGGAACAGGATGAAAGATTTTTTTAAAGCGTGTTTGATTGATAAGAGACGGTTTATTCCTTCCCGAGCGTCCACACTCTTTTGTTTTTGTAATTAAAATCAGTCCATGACTTTGGTAAATATGTATATATATATATATATATATATATATATATATATATATATATATATATATATATATATATATATATTCTGCTCGTGCAATTTAACTTTGTTTTCATTAATGCATTTTGCTTCGAAGGAAGATGGGAAAGCAACGCTACACTATTCACAACATAAAATATTACTATTGAAAATGAAATAAAGTGGACTTACTCTATAAGATTAGCCAAGAGACTAAACAGAATTGTGCAGATATATCGTATTATGTACGATAATGAAGTGTATTCGGCGGAAGTGCAATGCGTGTAAGTATATAAATGATGTTGAGAATGAAGTTATATGTTGATATGAAGTTTGGAAGTCTTTTTTAATTTTCCACAATTACTTCACTTGTTAGCACTCTGTAGATGAATTAATATCCAACAATATCCTGGCAGGTCCTCAAAGATATCGGTGCATTTCTATTGAACTTTTCAATTTGTGGGACTTTCGCAATTCTTGATTGTCAAATGTTTGGAATACTGCCAACTGAATATAATTCATTGTTGTAGAACCTTTTAAAAGACAAAGTTTATTCCAAGAAGTTAGAAGATTAATTACTATTTCTTCGTGGCTGTGTGGAGGCGCAGGAGGGGCTGTGTGGAGGCGCAGGGGGGGGGGGGGGGGGGGGGGCTGTGTGGTAAGTAGCTTGCTTACCAACCACATGGTTCCCGTTTCAGTCCCACTGCATAGCACCTTGGGCAAGTGTCTTGGGCAAGTGTCTTAGGGCCGACCAAAACTTTGTGAGTTGATTTGGTAAACGGAAACTGAAAAGAAGCCCATTGTGTATATTATATATATATATATATATATGTGTGTGTGTTTGTGTGTCTGTGTTTGTCATCCCAACATCGCTTGACAACCGATGCTGGTGTGTTTACGTCCCCGTAAATTAGCGGTGCGTCAAAGGAAACCGATACAATAAGTACTAGGCTTACAAAGAATATGTCCTGGAGTCGATTTGCTCGACTAAAGGCGGTGCTCCAGCATGGCCGCAATCAAATGACTGAAACATTTAAAAGAGAGTAAAAGAGAGAAAGAGTATATATATATATATATATATATATATATATATATATATATATATATATATATATAAGTGTGTGTATGATATAGTATACTATAATATAATATAATAGTAAAATATATTATATATATATATATATATATATATATATATATATATATATATATATATATATATATAATACATGATATAAATGTGCATTTATACACATTTACGTATACGTAGTTATGTGTGTTGGTGTTTGTGGGTGTATTACACACACTACACACACAAACACATAGGAGTGACCACGAAAGATAATAAGACGGAGGGAGGCGTTCAAAAAGGGGAATACATATTTAACTTGAAATGCGCAGTGAAATGTATAGATACGTTGTAAAATATCGATTATGCATGAATTAGAATATGAGAAAACAAAGGAAATATTTCAAATGTCGCTTCTGCTTTTCTTCAATACAGTCAGTTTCCAAAATTTCTCTTCTATAACTTAAATGTGAAAAGGAAAGCAGCAATTTTCATCTGTTTATACTGGAGTGGGAATCCTAGAATTAGAAATATAACCTAGATAACGTTTTTCAGAACATGAGTGGACGCACGTATTCGTGACTTTATTTCTTTACTCGTTAAGCAGTTTTCTTTCCAATTCTAGGTGACTTGATACAGTGTAATCAAATCAATTGATTACACGCTATTTTTGATAAATTGACCCCTGCGTCGTTTGGAATCGTTATAAGATATTGAAACTAAATCTAGTAATATGATCTTTCCTATAAATTTGCTCGTAACATCCTCTTGAATTTTTCGAGATTGTGCATATGACTATAGGTATGTTAAGGCCGTTAATATGCCTATGCGATTTAATTACTGAGTCTGCATTGATGTTCATATAGTTCTCGTTTAAAATGTTCATAATATAATGCATATTATATAACATGAAACTTACAACGTAATGGGGGTTCGGTTATAGATACTGACATTTCCCTATGAAACATAATTAATTTTTTTTTTAAATGCAGTATCTATTACGACATATTTTCAAGTATAGGTTACCTAGGATTATCCGGTGAATAGATCATTCATTATCGCTTTATACGACAAAATGATCCGATTTGAAGGATTCTTCGATAAAATCTAACTTCGAAGTTTACCATGGTGTAGCAAAGATTATACAATAACTCATATGTGCCTGGTTGATTTTTTGTTGACTATGTTGGTAATTGTGTTATTCCTATGACATAAAGCATCTGGTTATAAGGGGATTCATTTTTTGGTACAACATCATCTCTAGGTATTCCACAACTAGATTCACAAAGGAGGGTGTTTCTTTTGCACCTACTGCAGTCTCAGTTTTTTGTCGACAAAAGTTTTCATCGAATATAAGGATATTAATTTCCACAATAGGTATTAATCTGAATGTAAATTCATTGGGTAAGGCTGTGGGAATTTATTTGTATACCTATCAGACCAGAATTTGCTGGCCCTAAAATAGGAAAATATGGAAGTTCTTTCTTCATATACACACAAAACACTGGAAAAGGAGCATCCATTATTTCTTCATTCAATGGAACGGAAGCATAGAGAAATTAAAGAAATTCAAATACTGATTAGTGGAATTAATAAAAATAGAATATAACAATAACCAAATCTAAATTTTAGACACGTTTATAAAGAAAGCCACCAAACAAATAGCGACAAACATTTTCTATAAACCTATGAGCTCCAAACAATATTGTTCATCAAATACATTCGTGTAGTGGCGGACATGAATTGGATATCTCTTACCACCTTATTGATTATCCCATATAACTTAACCAAGACAATCTGTACAATAGTATCCGATATAAACATTCATGGCATAACACTACAAGAACTGAATAGATCACTCATTCCTAATAGATAATATTACAAACTTAGACAAGCAATTCAAAATTCAAGGACTAAATCGAACAAGACATTGAAATAAACCGGAATTGAATGTCCTACCTTATATTTCCACCCAAAATCCGGAAAACTGTGAAGCTTATTTCATTTTCGAAAATATGTCGCTGTTGAAAAAGTACACCGAGTTGAACCAGATCCTCGAAATATATACCAGGATAAAGAAAAAAATGACAAATCCAATCATCGAAGAGTAAATATTAACTAAGTCCAATTTTCACACAATAACTACAAAACCAACTGTAACCTAATGCGGAAGATCCAACTGTAGTATATATTAAAACTGGCTGAATAATCAAAGTTCCGTTTCAAAAAGGATAAACCTTTGCAATAAACTATAACTTCATTTTGCATTTGAAAACCTAATCTATGCAACGTCATACTCAGAATATGGGGAATATTGCATTGTTTAGACTGGCGACTCGATAAAGCATGACTTTGCATACATAACGAATTAAAATACTGAAATACAAAGAAGTAGGACTCGATGAACTTATTGACGGTGTGCAGGTAAAAGACAATCAATGGTATGATTTTATCTTTTCACATAACTCCACGGCAACGAATCCACAAGATTCCAATCACCTCTTCGGTAGAAGAGAAACAGACAACCATCACCAACACCTCCTCCTCACAATGACGTCTACTAGATAAATAACTGCTATAGTCATTGAGAGCCTCAGTGCCTGTTGCTACTATTAACAGCCCTAAAGACCCTTTCTTCCATTAACAGCTGGAAATCACAGCTGTTAACTGCTAGCAGCAATAATCAAATTTTACAATAAAATGAATTGAACTTTCAGAACAGATGTTATAAAAGATTAATTAAATTCAATTTATTTGAAGTTAATTTTCCCTTTACTTCAGCATGCGTAGATGCATCGCCTGTTAAAAGCAATCGTCACTGGTAGCTGCTTATTCAAAGATGTAAATGCTGTCTTTTTTTCTATGATAATTTTTCATTTTATATGTTAAGCAGGCACACATGCATACGCGCGCGCCCACACACACACACATAAACACACTGACACAAATGTCGTGTATTCCTTGGAAGCAATGCATACAACCAGTATTTTTGACTCGATTTACGTACAAGAAACTCCCCCAAATGATTGTTAGATTATCGGAAAGCTTCAAATTATTAACGCTTAAATTCCAATCTAGAGTGGGTGAAATTGCAGCAAATGTAACTCTTTCAAACATGGTACGTCCCATGAAATAAGAAGTGGGAATATAATCAATAAAAACCGATTGAGAAACAGCCATGATAAAGAGAAGTTTAAATCTGAAATTTAGCACAAGAAACAGAAAAGATTGAATTAATATTAAAGATGGGAAGGAAGAAAACACGAAATAATACACATGTCCCTCCAAGCGTATCATTGTTGTGCATACAGATATTTAGGTAGAATAAATTTGGTTGCAATTAAGTAATGGGCGCTTTTGTATCCTTTTAAGCGGGGAAGGAAAAACAATTGGAAAACATATATCTGTGGATATCAGTGATATCTTATAGAAATATGAAGGAATGAAGCGTATAAGAATAAAAATTGCAAACAAAATTCTAAGAAGTGCAATAGATATGACGGTAAGCATGAGATAATAAAATGAAATTATAAATGACAGAACAAGCAAGAATAAACAAGAATAGGGAAATGGAGGGAGTGAAGCATGTAAATGCATATAAAAATACGCGGCAAAATTAAAGGAGTGAAATAAAATCAAGTATTAATACACAAAACACGTAAAAGGAAACGAGGATAGAAAAAGAGAAAAAAATGAAGCAATGAATAAATTAAAACATGAGTGGGAAGAGAAAGGGATAGAAATTATGAAAACGCGAAAGACCTATATATTGATTTTTACATAGAATAAAGTCTTGAATACTAGTTAACGTCCAATATATTTTGTCGTGCTTAAACCATAAGAGGAACATCATTTCATTAGCCGCAAAAAGCTGAGAGAAAATTTGATTTTGTCGGGATTTGAGCGTAAATAGAAATATCTCAAGGCATTTTGTCCAAAACACTGTCTATCCCGTTACTCCACTGCCGTAAGTCAGAGTTGGTTACCTTATAAATGGGCAAGATCTGATTTTAAAATATTTTAGCTTGCCAAAATCTCTGTAGTATAAACGAAATGTTGTCAGTATCATCCGATGCAGAGGAAGTCTTCTACAATACGTTCCACCCGTGCCTCCACCATTTAGGCATGCTCGAATCATTCATCTATCCTATTATCATTATCAATGGTACGTTAAGGATATCACCCACCCTCTCTGTCTGGAACGAGGGACGTTTGGTACAGCACGTTCATGATTTTGTTCTGCAACTCGAATTCGTAAAAAAGAGACACCCAGTTAAATAAAATATGCGAAAAAGCTCAACGGATTGTATGCCATAGTATACAGTAGATTTGTATTATACCCACCATTTATATTAAACACGTATATTAAAATGTACTCAACATAAAATAATGTCAGAAGATAGATTTGAAACGGAATTTGAGAATAAATTCCTATAATAAATTTCAGAAATCAGATGGAGCACTGATATACATACATAATAACAGTCCCCTTATATATAGTCACTTCAGAGAGCTGTTATCATGTACGTGTATCAGAAAAAAAATATATATATAAGTCGAAACAATTTGTTGGCCTTTTATGGATTAAGTAATTATTTATTTTATATAATATGATGTTATGTTATATACGTAGTATATAATGTAATATTGTAATATAAATAAGTCATTGGATTGTCAGTAGTATCTCTCTATCTAATTTATCTTTATAATTGAATTATACCAATGTTTATATTGGTATGATATAAATTTTGGGATTGTCAATAATATCAGACAAATACAGTTGTTCCTTTTGCTACACATTATAAGCTCCTTTCGTCATCTCGAACAATGACATGTTAATTAACCAGGAACTGACAAACCAATTCGGAGATTGCAAACTATATATACCCTAAAGTTAGTTTCTATTACATTAGTAATAATACAGTGAATAGCACCTCGGTCTTCCTCAGCGATCATCAATTACTGAACATGCTCTCATGACACAAGAAGATACAACTCTTAATATATGTTGTGGGCAAGCCAAACGTATCACACAAGATGTTCTTTACCTGGGTTGTATTCCACACGACGTTCTAAAACATAGTGGCATGAATGACAATATTGACTACTTGTTAATTCGTTAGGCACATTTACTAAATAAACATATCTCTTAGATAAGGTATACGCGCTATATTTATTGATTTATTTATTTCCAGTTCTATATAAAGATTATATAGTTAAATGTTAAACACAGATACGCAAATGTTCGTAGTTTCAAGTCGTGCCACACAGGTGAATATATAGATATACCCAGGTATCTACATATCCCTCTCTTCCTCTGTGTATCAATCTATCTATCTATCTATCTATCTATCTATCTATCTATCTATCTATCTCTCTCTCTCTCTCTATATATATATATATATATATATGTGTGTGTGTGTGTGTATGTGTGTGTGTGTGTGTGTGTAGGTATTTGTGTGTATGCATATACCTGAGTTCATATATATTTCTGTGCATTCAGACATGCGGGAGTTGTGTAAGTGGACCTCGATCTTTTGAATTTAGATAATTCATTGTTAAATTATTCAATACATGTTTGAAGATCAGGTTACCTGAGTAATAGTAAACATTCTCAAAGCCATAACTAAAATCTGTATTGTGTACATAACCATCTTATTTGGTAAGTGTGCATGACATTTACATAAAACACGAAACACACACACACACACACACACACACACAGATAATACATATATCATACATGCAAATATGTATATGTGAATAAGTATAAATATATATATATATATATATATGTGTGTGTGTGTGTGGGTGTGTGTGTGTGTGTGTGTGTGTGTGTGTTTCCATGCGTATTTTATGTATGTATATATATATATATATATATATATATATATATATATATATATATATATATATATATATATATATATATATATATATGTGTGTGTGTGTGTGTGTATATGCATTTTTATATATACACACACATTCATATATGTATATACATATGGGGGTGCTTGCATATATAAACATAACTATATGAATTATATAGACACTTGTACACATGTACACGCATGCACATATATCTGTATGTTTGCGAGAGAGTGTGGGTTAGGAAAAGGCTGATGTACATAATGTGCTTCAGAAAAAAAAATTAACAAAAACTTTCGTCTTAGACGCAAAATTCAAAATGTTATCAGTAATTGTGAGAGACTCTCAAAGGAAATTAAGATAATATCGGCAAATGCGTAATTACTTTCTCAAATTAAATTTACATGATTATAGAAGCAAATACCAATAGGTTAAGATATTATTCAACCTCATCCGCGAAGCATCGTCTAGACTATTTGCATATATCAAAAGGGGAAAATATAAAGTTACAATGAGTTTTAACTGATAATAATTTGGAAACTTGAAACAATAAACTTTAGATACCGGAAGTAATTCAAATGAGCCAATGGTCATAATTTGAGTAAATAGGGTTATTGTTGGCGCATATAATTTATCACTAGCTCTCCTTTCTTTAATTAGAAGGAAAGTAGCGAAAGATTAATAAATATTTGTATATAATCTGTTGAACTGTTCGTCCATAATTATATTATTGTCTCACGTGTATAATGGACCATTGAATGATATGGCGAATGAGTAATGCCATGTAAAACATCTATCATGACACAAGTGGATAAAGCAACTATTGTGTCATACACTGGCACACGGTCTTACACACACACAAGCACACGCACACACACACACATTCTCATACACAAACATATATAATATCACACACACCCGATTACAAACTCATATATATATATATATATATATATATATATATATATATATATATATATATATATGTATATATGCATATATTGATAGATATCTTTTTTTATTATGGCCACTCAGGGCTAAATACGGAAAGTGGACAAAATACAATGTGGAGTTTTTCTTTTGGGGGACAAAGAAGAAAGAAAAAGGAGGTGGGTAGAATTTCGATCAAAAGGGATCGTGGAAAAATAAACATGGGGAAAGCCCATCAATAGGGATCGTGTAGGGATGTAAAAGGGGGAACGGATTAGGTTTATCCGTGGAGAGAAAAGCCTACGGAAAAGACCACGGTCACCTCAGGCTTTTTTTTTTTAAAAAGGTACATGAAAGAAAGTAGCTTTTCGCTCTTTGTCTGTTTTTCTTACATGTTTATGCTTAAACTGGTGTCGCCTTTCGTACTTACCATTCTTGCCACGTTTACCCATTTTTTATTGAAACATTCATTCGATAGCACTTATAAATAGATAGATAGATAGATAGATAGATAGATAGATAGATATCAATTTGTAATGTCCCAATGGTGTGGCCTTTGTAATATTTGTCACAACTGATCACTGGATCCAGTTGGTGTTGTAGGTTTACTTAAGTAACATATTTCAACATATCGTTGTTGATATAATGTGCAGTAGCCAAGGATAAAACATCTTTGACCACAAATGAAACGTGTTTAGCAGACTTCCAGTGTTTTAAAGAAGCAATGCTGTACATTTGCTACGTTTGAATTCACTGGACTGAAAGCAAAGCATTTTTTTTTCTTTGGTTATGGAAAATTTAAATTGTGGCATAGCTCGCTATAAAGGCAATTACTAAACAGAAAACTAAACACAGCACATCATCAACTTGAGATCATCAGATTCAGTAATGATTAGTTTAATCTCTTTTTCTTTCAGTATATCACTCCTCCTAATATCCACCCCACCCCCCAAACTTCATTTGGAATTCTTTCTCTTACCTTTCTCAGAAAACGGATTGATTTTAATCAATGATAGGTTTTCATCAATTTTAATCAATGATATTTTCCTATGGCTTAAATTTTCATTAGCACTTGTTGATTTTCTTTTAGTATGAATTGTAATTATTGTTCCGCATTTATATATTTGTCATTAAAGAATTTTGTCCTGTAGGCACTAATTTATAATAATTATTTAATTGCCCCTACATTATTGTGTTAGCGTAATAACTCATTCATTCTCAATTCTGACATTATTTTCACAATTACTTAATTCTTAATAATTCAAATAATTAAGACAATTACGTAGTAATTGATAATATAATAAATTTGAAACCTCCGTAGAATATGTGTATGATTCATTGCATACAATTCGTTTCTGTGCACATAGCGTGATAGTAGATTCAACAATATAACCATTAACAATTACATTATGTGTTTGGCCTGACATTCATTTGAGGGAGACAGAAGTTTCTTATCCACAAAAAGACACAGGGTTTTTCATTAGGTATAAGTTCAGACATTAGTACTACAAAAATGTATCGGTAAAATATTTAGAATATGGCAAAACACGTGGAGCACACTACTGTGCGTACGATACACGTATATTCATGTATCTACACAAACAACCACGCGCACACACACACTTGTATATATGCATGAATATATATATAGATAGATAGATATGCGCGTGTTTAAATATATATATATATATATATACATATATATATATATACATATATATATATATATACATATACATATATATATATATACATATATATATATATACATATATATATATATACATATATATATATATACATATATATATATATACATATATACATATATATATATATACATATATATATATACATATATATATATATACATATATATATATATACATATATATATATATACATACATATATATATATATACATACATATATATATATACATACATATATATATATACATACATATATATATATACATACATATATATATATACATAC